>NC_056732.1:1915836967-1915869323 GCF_019279795.1 Protopterus annectens
CAAATCAATTGTCCAAGTATTCTTCTAACATTATGGTAGGTTTCAAAGTGCTAAACATCTACAAGATGAAGAAACAAATGCAGAAACTCAAAAAAAAAGAGAAACTGAAAAAAAAACACTCCAGCCTAGTACTGTACATTCTAGAAAAAAAAATAAAATACCAGGGAAGGAGTCATACATTTCTGAATTAGTAGCTTCATCTTTACTCTGAATTCTGATGAAGCATTTTATTTATTAAAGATGAAATCACTCCTTCTAAAAAGTTTGATTCCATAAAAAAGTAAGAAATACAAATTCAGCTTGTTTACCAAATACCGTGGTTGTTGATAATAACTGGCTTGACAACTGAAATATACCCTCCTCTGTTTGTACTGCTGAATTATCTTAATTTAAAAACTCTGCATTTGTCTTCAATCAAGGATAAAATTTCCAGCTCAATACTATTGAGAACAAATCCAACGCATATTGTCAAGCAGTTTCAAAATACAAGCACTGCGTTAATATTATTTTCCCAGGAACTGAAACACAACAAATTAACGGTAAAACATCTCATGCTTTTTTGTGAGAGGTCACATGCCCATAAACACGTCTCTTTTATTTCTAGTATATAATTACTTCCATCCCTTCCAGCATCCTATGTTTCTTTAGTCATACCTGCTCCAGCCATTTTCCCTGGCTGCTGTTGAGATTTTAACAGGGGGGTGCACACTAGTAGACTGGGGTGGCATTGTGGTGTCTTGTGTTTCCATGTGTGTGCCTACCTAATACAGCCTGCCACCAAATCTCCACAGCACATCAGGTCATTATGGCTTCTGCTGGATGCTATCACATTTACATTTATTTCACTGTCATGTGTTTACCAGGAACGTCCAACTGAGTGACCTACCCTTTTTCAGTAGGGGCCCAGGGAGAAAATCTCCACAATTCAAGACATAAACATGAGCATATTGATTTATTTATTTGACATTTGTTTACCGTGAAGGTCCGACTGGACATAGTATCCATTTTCAGTGGAGACCTGGGGAGAAAAGCTCCACATTAAGATATAAAAGATATATAAAAAATACAGTATCTGTAGTAATACAACGACAATCACAAACACAATCAGTGAATTATAAGTAGTTTACAAAGAGAAGCTTATTTACATCTTAGAGTAATGACAAAAATAAAGACAAATATCTCATTGTATTTAGTGATTATTTTACAATAAATGCAGTGGCTAGTGGAGAATTAGAGGATATCATAGATATAGGAAGTTATGAATGATGACGGCATGCAAAGGGAGAGGTTAGAGGTGGGAGTAGGTTACTGTGAGTAATGTGGCTGTAGAGAGTTGTGTGTTTAGATATGTTTGGTTGGTGTGTGTAGAATAGGTGAGAGTGTAAGAAAGTGTGGGGGGAGACCGGAGTCAGCCCGGAGCTATACAAGTGCAGCACCCTAAGTTGGTTAAGTGGGATTTAAGGAGTTTGAATTTGGAGGTGTTAATGGTAGTCAGAATGTGTTAAGGGATAGTGTTCCATATCCTTGATATTTGATTAGAGTAGAGCGAGACTCCAAACGTGTTTCATTTTGTGACTTTTAGAAGGAATTTGTCAGAGGATCTCAGATTTCTCTTAGTGGTCTGGGGTTGCAGAAGTGTTTGGAAAGATGGGCATTTCTCAGGTTAGTATATCATGGTATGGGCAGTTGTCAGTTGGGTGTAGTATGAGACTGGGCAGTTCTAGCCATTTCATGGACATACTGAGTTTCTGCACCAGATTACAAATTACCAACATTTTTTATAAATGTTTAAGAAAGATGTAATAGTCTAGAATCTGGCAGAAAATATCTGACATTTCTTAGAGTATAAAACAGTATAATTGGTAGATTGTGTTTTTTTCTTATTTCACATTTTTTTTTAAATTTGACAATATTAGAATAACTTGTAAATGTTGTTTAAGTGTGGCTTGTGTAGACAGTTGAATTATTAGTGCATAGACACAAACATTAGAAGGGTGGTGAGTTAAGGTGGAAGTAGAGGTGGAATGGGTTAGGGGTAGGGGAGAAAGGGAGGGGGCCAGTAAGGGAGATGCTTGGTATAATAGGAGAAAGTTATAATTAGATAACCCGCTGTTGAATAGGAACATAGTCAAATGCTGTTTTAAGTGTTTTTGGGAGGTTTTAAGAGTAAAAGCTTTGTGCATTCCTTGGGGATGTTGGTAGGGAGTTCCCAGATTTAGCAACCTGATATGCATATACGTTCTGTCTTCTGGATTTGTGAGATTTGCAGATTGTAAAAGATTATGGTCTTTGGATCACAGTGCTCTGCTAGGGATATAGTTAGGGAAGAGGCCACTTAGTGCAGGACAACTATCAGAGTTATAAATATTTTTGGTAATTAGTAGTGTGTAGATTAGTTGGTGTAGTAATTCAAGCCATTTTAGGGACTGGTGCTATACAGTGGTGAGCACGAAGTGGGTACTTGCTGCAACACTGGCTACTTTATTATAGCATTGTTTGTTCAAGCTTTATTTTCTGTGATGTCTGGAGAATAGGACTTCCATAGAGAAGGGAGGGGAGGAAGTAGGTAGTGAGTGTATTTTTAGTTGATTTGGTGAGGAAATATTTGGTTCTATATAGCATACAAAGATTTTGATGTGTTTTTTGCACGAAGACTTGGACATGCAGGTCAAATTAAAGGCCACAGTCAATTTTCATAAGTAATAGTTTTGCATTGGAGGCAACTTCAATAACTGTATTGGTAAGGAACTATATTTTGAACTTATTATTTCATGTAAGAGAGATTTGGGAAAGAAAACTAGCAATTTAGTTTTCTTTGGATTTAGCATGAGCTGAAATTTTTGGA
The DNA here is from genome assembly GCF_019279795.1 of Protopterus annectens. Lineage (NCBI taxonomy): Eukaryota > Metazoa > Chordata > Ceratodontiformes > Protopteridae > Protopterus > Protopterus annectens. Next base: position 1,915,839,813 of record NC_056732.1, read on the forward strand.
GCCATTTTTCAATTGAAAGTAAAAACGTCTTGGGTTATTTGCCGGAAACGTGTTATGTTTTATGTTCAAATGAACATATAAATGTTGAGTCATCTGCATATTGGATTCATGAAGCTTGCAAGGCAGATGTATGTAATGTATTAGTGAGAATATTGAGGGGTAAGAGCCCACAGATAGAGCCCTGTGTTACTCCTGTGGTAACAGGGAGGAAGGGGTGGAAGGGTGCATTGCCATCTGACTTTATTGCTGCTGAAGAGACGGATACTTCTGAACCACTTCACAGTGGAAAATGATAGGCCTAGGTTTACCATATGCCAGAGTAGTATAAAAGGCAGTATCAAAGGCATTTGTGAGCTATAAGAATAAGGACAATGTTAGTTTACTATTATATCTGACTTTACTGCCAATTTCTGTGAATGATAGAAAAACAGTATTAGTGCTATGTGTGGGACAGACTCTGTGGTGGGAGGGGGAGAGGCACTTTTCTTCTGTAATAGCTGTTTTTGAATGTATTCTTCCAGGAATTTAGATATGGGAGATAAGACTGTTACAGGTCTAAAGACGGAGATTTCTCTTGAAGCACACCTTTTTATAATAGAATGATAGAGGACCTTTTCCATAAGGAGGAGATATAGATGTATATGATACTTTCTGCTACTATTTTTAGGTATTCACTTTGGATATTATCTGCAGTTTGTTTAGCAGTTTTTTTTACATAAGATGTAGGCACATATTTTAGGTAATGGGTGAATGTTTTGGTTTGTGATAAATGGATATCATTGGGGGGAGCAGTGGAAAAATGTTACTGGAGAAAGCTGTGCTAGCTATAAAGAAGTTGTTGAATAATGTGAAAATTTCAAGAGTGGTTTTGTTTGGTAACTGGTAAGGAATATTTTTTGTCTAGGGTATATACTTTTTTTACTGAAGACCAGATTTTTTGAGGGATTGGATTTATTGTTTAAAATGCAGTAGCAGATTACTTTCTTGTCAGCTTTTATTTTTTATAACCAAGTTACACAGTCCTCAAAACTGGTTGGTTTGAGGTGTTTTGATTTTTTGTCATTTATTCTAGGATTTAGGATATTTATGTTAATAGATGCTAGTGTAGTATTAAATGTATCGAGTTGAAATATTACAAGTCATTTTGTAGATCCATGTTTTAGGGGTGATTGTTAAATCTGTTGGCATATGGGGGGAAGTGATTACTTAGGAAATTTGAAAATGTACCTGCAATAGTAAATTTGCTGGGGTCTGATACTATTATCCAGTCTACAGTGGATTTTTTTGTTTTGCTTAGATAAGTGGGTGTATTAACAAGTTGTTTGAAATCAAATAAGTTATGTATTTAGTGGGGACCTGGAAGTGAAGTCAAGTCAATTAATATTAACATCCCCTCTTAATAATTTTATGTGGGATTTCCCCTCTTAGTAATTTTATGTGGGATTTTAAAGTTGTCCATAGGATATCTTCCACTGTGCCTGTATTGTCATCTGGGACATATAAAGGGCAATAATTTATATTTGTTTGTGTTTATTTAGTTGCAAGGAGGAGATGAAAATCTTTACTGAACTTAATTTTGGAATTGGGTCTCTATAGAGAGAGATTTGGTAGTTGTTAGGAAATAGTAGGGACACACCTCCTTCCTTCTTATTTGTAAGGTCATTACAAATGATGTTGCCACCAACTGGAATAATTTCAGCATCATTTATACTGAGCTTTAACCAAGTTTCTTAAGGCTAATATATTTGGATTGTTGTGAGCTAACCAGAAATAGAAGTGAGTGATTTTATTTCTGATACTTGTTACATTAACGGTGACAAAGTTTAGATTTTTGCCATGAGAAGTTAGAAGTGGTGGGGTTTGGAAGGGGTGGGATGGGTGGAGATACTGATTTGGTAGGATTGTTGGGAGATGGGGCTAGGGATGGGGTAAATATCACTCTGTCAGAATGTTGTTGCAGTACCATGCTATGAGAAAGTACTTTATGGTAATGTGTTTGGGTACTTTTGGCTCTTTGGGGTTGAGGTTGAAAATTATGTATTTCAGATATAGCTTAGGAGTGTCATTGAATATATTTGGTGCAATGTCTTGATGGGGAGAGCGAGAGATGTGGGGGGAGAGAGAGCTTGGGGGGAGAGAGAGATGGGGGGGGGGATGGGATTTGTGAGTTGGCTGTAAACATGTTGGTGATTTCCTAGAAATTATCACCCAGTGTTGGTAGGATTTGAGACATGTAAGTATTCTGAATAAGATAGTGGATACACTTAGACCATATTAGGTAGCAAAATTCTATTTATTATGAAGACTAGTAAGTAGTTGACAGTACACAATAGTTGATTGTACAGTGGTGATATTATTTGATGGGTGGAGTAGTTTTGCTCAGGGGTGAGGGATAAGTAATGCATGTATAGTATTAGTATCTTTACAGACTGATTTGCCTCTTGGTCAAGTGAAGTAGTGGGAATAGAGAGGATGTGATGATATGATGATATATTTTTATAGATTTGCATGGAGTGGATTTAATTTGTTATTGACGTTTTTATTGGTGTACTGAGTCAGGGGAGAGGTTGAGAGTATAGCTCTAGTTGTAGTGGGGTGGGTGGGAGTTGGGGTAGTCTATGGGGAGTACAGTGAGCCTAAGTACAGCGAGGGTGAACAGAGTTGGTTTTAACCTCTAGAAACCTGAGCATCTATAGAAAGTATCTCTAATATAGCTTAATCTGCTGTACTTTTAAAGTAAGTAGCCAGACCCCCGCCACCCTAGAGTGGGTTATATAAATGTTAAGTATATATTAGGTGAGCAGACTGTAGTCTGAAAGCCAGGTAAGAGGGTATAATGTGTTTACTTTTATTATATTATATTAATGGTTAACTTTCTGAGTTGGTTTTGTTTTTGTTACTTCCAACCATGTTACACTACTATAAGATACTTTCTAGGAGTATATCAAGCAACAGAACACTAAATTTACTTTGTCTAATTCGGTAGTAACAATGGTGCTGGTCATGCAGTTTTGATTTTTGCTCTGCAGATTCATTTTACTACAGCATAGTCCTTATACTGGTAATTGTTTGTAGAAGGTAGCTTGTCTGGTGGTACCTTATTTGTTATTCTTTCTATTAATTTGAATCATTTGACAGGGTTCCATTTTCACTGTAGGGTCCTCAGTACATACAACCCCGTGGACTGAGAAGACTAGAAGAATATAAGTGTAGGATAGTATTGAGCCTAAGTTGGAAAGGCATACCAGGCAAGGACATATGTTAGGGAGTTCAGAGGCAGATGGGAAAACAGCTGAAAATGTATGAGAAGGAGCAGAACTTAGTTATTTTAAAAGGATGGATCAATGCAGAGAAATTTTTACAGCAATTGTGAGTACAGAACATGGAGGGATGAAGTAAAGTTGGAGTAGTTAATATATTGGGGGAAGTGATGAGATTTAATAGGTAAGTGTGCATAAAGCAATTATTCCTTAATCCTTAAGAACATGACTACAGCAGTTAAATTTACAGTTCGATATAGAAGAACAAGGTGTTAGTTAACTGGAGAGTAGGAGTGCAGTAATTAATTACACTTCATTACAGACACAAGCAGCAGACATTGTTGGATAATTAAGCACTAGGAAACAGTATAACATTGCCCCTGAATTCTACTACTTCTAGATAACAGCTGTATAGTATCAGTTACAGAAGCATATGGTCTGCTTATGCATCTGCTAATTGCTGCAGCAACAATATAAGAAATTACAGAACCATACAAGCAATACAGCCATGTTATTTTCTCTGTAGCTTAGACAGGTTTGCACTAGAGTTTATTATACCTCAATATGAATGGTATTCATCACTCTCTGCACTACGATCCTATGTAACATTGCTTAACTTATTGTAAAATGTTAATCAGTTATAGCATGGCAGTATGCTGCTCCACGGAGCACTGCGTTTATCTATAACCACTATAAATCAGCAGCAGAAGTTTATAACTATCAGACGTATTGATCATGCAGCTTCTGTGAACTAACTTGTATACTTTGAGCAACTTGGAATAAATTTCCCCCAGCTCCTCCAATGGATGGGGGAAAAGTTTCTATCTCCTTGCCATTCCAAAATTTAAGTCACCAATGGCTTGGTCACACACCTTGTCTCTTTGCCAACAGGCTATTCATTACATTTTTTCTCAGAAATGTGAAAATATTTTTTTCAAATTATTTTGCTTCTATAGCAATTAATTTTCATTAGGGACTTTATGTATTTCCATACCAAATAATAAAAATAAGTTAATACTGTCTTATTTATATAATAATAATACTTAAAAGATAATTTTATAAATTCATAGGAACATGAGAAGACAGTGCAGTGATGCAGCGGTTGCATTGTCACCTCAACAAGAGGTTCCCATTTCGATTTTCGGCTGGGGTACCTTCTGTGTGGAGTCTGAATGTCCTCCCTGCGTTTGTGTGGGTTTCCTCCCATGTTACAAAAACATGTCTGGTGTGCTGTTCCAAGATGTTTTTTCATGATAAATAAATGTTAAATAAAATAAAAAATAAATAAATTAAGGCACTCAGTAGTATTGGCTGTGGCATGTGATAAGTCAAGGAGACAAAATCCCATGTCTACCCTCAATGTGCATTATTACATAACAACAACACTCTCTTTTGCCTTAATTCTTAGTTATATTATTCTCAGTAGAAATCCTCCACTAGAAACAGCCAACATGCACAGATGCAACTGATGTTACTGTGAACTGGCTTATCCATCAGTTTACGAGTGGGAGTTTATTCAAGAGGCTGAAGTGGTATTCTTTGCAGGCACCTCATTTAAAGTAAAAAAAAAAAAAAAAAAAGAAAACTGCCTGGACAATTCAATAATCTAATTGATGAGCAGTTTATACTACCAACAGAAGTGATCAGTTTCTTAAGTGAAACAGTAAGGGGGTGCTACACTGGCAAGATATCAGCTCATTTATGTTGGTCAGTCTCTGAACAGTACTGGATTCAGATACTGTCCAAAGCAATAATTAGTAAGAGAATGAGAGACAACATAGTTTATTTATTTCAGGCTGTTTTCATTGGAAAAGCAATATATCAACACTGTGTGAATGGAATGGAAGTGTCATGTCACATTATAACAGCAGCATTATTTGTGTAAGACGATGGAGTCCAAATATTGACATATCAAACGTTACTTTAAGTAGATCACATGTTCCACTTTATATTCTTGCAACCATACACTACTGTGCATTGACAAATACCATGGGGTGGGGGGTGGGAGAGGCAGAAGGCTGTGTGTTCTAGTCTCACACTAGGTAGACGGACTGTTGACAGTGCATGTGTTACACTCTGGAGTGCATTCTCCTTTAGATGAGATGTTAAACTGAGGTCTTACTACCTGTGTTGGTGGTAGCTCAGGTGGATGTAAAAGATCCCATGGCACCTATCAAAAAGCATATGGGAAGCTCCTTGATGCCCTGGCCAAACTTCCTCTAGTAGTATAAATACCACCCTGGGTATCCCTTGAAAAGAGACTACTTGCCTAGTAATACTAGCCCTGTTAACAGATAAATAAAAACATCCATTGCTACTTTCAGTAGGAAAGATATACCCAACACTGATCGATTACATTACAGTGACCATGAAACAGTGGCAGACCACTTTGCAATTAAGCCATGATAAAGGACAGCTTATTATTCCTGGGATAAAAATCCAAAGGGTGATATTCCAGGGTGACTCTGTCACCACTGCTATTCTGCCTTGCCCTTAATCCATTAAGCTGTCTACTCAACTGCTTAGGTCATGGCTATAATTTGGCTCCTACAAAACAACAAAGTGCGAAGACTTATCTTCTCTTTGTCAACAATTTGAAACTGTATAGGTCATCAGATGAGGAACTGAAAGCACAACTGCTAGCTTGTCAAAATTTTTTCAGATATAAAAATGTCATTTGGTCTTGATAAATGTGCAAAAGCAACCTTTAAAGCAGGAAAACTGCAGCACCAAGAAAACCATCAGTTTGAGACAAGAATGTGATATAAAAGAACTTGAGCAAGGAGTGTATAAAAATTTGGGAATTGATGAAGGATCAACAATAAAACATGAACAAATGCAAATACAACTTAGTAAGGAGTACTTCAAAAGACTTAAATTAATTCTGAAAACAGCTTTGACATCTAGGAACAAAATCCAAGCTATAAACCAATTTGTTCTTCCTGTCCTAACTTACAGATTGGAGTGATTGGCCCCAAAACGTGCTGGATAGATTAGATAGGAAAACAAGAAGGATGCTTCATGCTCACCAAATGATTTGTTAAAATCAGTGCATACCAAGGTTATATATTCCCTGCTCTGAAGGAGGGATGGGCCTCCCTGAAATTGATTACAGGTATAGATGTGCAATCGTGGGACTCCACACATCTGCTGACCTCACAAGACCCAAACATAGTGAAAGTTTTGAAACATGAGGAGAATAAATCTTAAGATGACTTCTCTGCTTAGTCTAACAGAAGCATATCAGCATCAAGCAGGAGTGGAAATCAAACCGCAAGTAGATAAAAATCAGGCAGCAGCTGAATGTGCCAAAAAAAAAGAATATAATGTGAAGGATCAGATGAAAAGGCAAGAAATGTGGAAAAAGCATAAATATAGTTGTAAATATAGAAAACTTCTGGAAGAACCTCATGTTGATCAAGAAGGAACGCAGGAATGGTTAAGGAGAGGTGAATTTAAACCAAGAGATGAAAGATTAGTATTTGGCCCAAGATAGTGGGCTACATACATGTTGGTTTATAAAGTCCATTGTACATGTGGGAGAAACAGACAAATGTAGGTTTTGTAAAACAGAATTGGAAATAGTTTCACACCTTGTTGCTGGGTGCAACATACTAATAGCAGAAAGACTGTATACTGAAAGGCATAATAATGTGGCGAGACTGTTGCACTGGGGATTGTGCAAACATTATGGTATTGAACTGGCTGAAAAACACTGGAAATATGAGCCACAAAGCATCATAGAAAATGATGAAGTCTACATCACATGGGGTCACCCATTACCAACAGTTCAAAAGATAGATGCTAGAAAACCAGATATAGTGGTCCAGGAAAAGAAGACAAAAGTAGCAGTGATCACTGAAATTGCCACACCCAGTGACTACAGTGTCCTGCGTACAGAGACCAGAGTCATAAAATATCAGGATTTTCAAGCAGAAACAAGAGCAATGTGGAAGAAAGATACCCAGATAGTTCCAATAGTAGGAGCAATGGGCCTTATAAAAAAGTCTACAATTATATTCAAATACGCTAACAATACATGTAACTCCATATGAATTGCAGAAGGAGTCATTAATGGGCATACGGCAGATGCTGCAAAGAGCACTTTTGGTTGACATCAAGGAGTGAAACAATACTACTTTCATGAATTTTAATCATACTTTGACTTAGGAATGGGGTCCATTTCTATCATATTAGAAACCCAAAAGATTTGGAGAAATTAAAAAATAGGAAAGCTATATGCAAACAGAACAAATGCCCTAAATTATTTTGTAACAAGCATGCAGTATAATGGATAGCTTGTAAGACTACAGGGGTGTTGGAGGCAGGTATAATACATTAAAGGCTTTATTTCAGTGGGAATTAATATATTTACTGTGAGTGAGGCAAAACCCCCAGCTTATATTGTAGCAAACACAGCATTATGGATTGCATAACAAGAAAACTGGTTAGAGTGGTAGTTGAAAGGCTGCCTTTAGTTAGCATTATCAATATTATACTGTGACAACTACATAGTAGATCAGATTGCTGATAAGACCATTATGGATGCAGGGGGTGAAACATGAAAGGCTTCCTTTAGTGAGAAAGTAATGTATTGTGTCTGATATTGGGATAAATGTCCAAGATTATACTATAACCATAACAGTGCTGTGGATTGCTTCTAAAACCATGAGGGTACAAACATTATTAAATGATGAATTTATTTATTTATTTATTTTATTTTACATTTGTTGACCGGGCTAGTCTAACTGGATATATGTCCATTTTCAGTAGAGGCCTGGGGAGATAAGCTCCAAACAGTTAAAAGAAATTCTCATCAAAGTAATACATGCTTAAAAAGCAGATAAAATAAATTCACATCAAAGTAATACATGCTTAAAAAGCAGATATATGTATAGTAAAAGAGAAAAAGAGATAAAGATAATATCTGTTTACATATTAAAGTATATAATTGCAGTACATTTGACATTGATTAGTACAAGTACAGTTTTAAGTAGACATTCAAATAGAATAAAAGCAAAATGTACATGTAATACATCTAGTAGTAAAGTGATTTATTTATTTTTTTCACAAAGTAATTAATACTGTGATGGAGAAATAGATCGTTAGATGTTAGGATGAAGTATATGCAGGGTTCTAAAGGTAAAGTTTGAGTCATATATCAGGAGCTAGATAGTCAGTCAGGATTAGTACAGGGGCACAGCCACTGTGTTTTGAGGAAGAGCTTAAGTTTCTTTTTAAATAGAGTTGTGGAGGGAATTGTAGATAGTGAATCCGGTGGTCAAGAAATATATTTGCTGTGAGATAAAGATTCAAGATATTCCTTTGAGGGGTAGAAGCTGATTTCAGTGGAAATGTAATAAATTTGATGCGAGTGACTGCAAAAAATCATTGTGGGGGAGTGGCAGTCAGTTTCTGAAAGCAATTGACCTCTTCTGTCTTTTGATTGCAGTTAAACAATTTTCAGTGTCACTTGTCAGGGGCTCTGTATTTGTGTGCATGTTTGTGTGTGCATGTATTTTTCTTTTTAGCCTTTTTATACCTGCTGTGTACTGACCAACAGCTATCCACAATTTACTGGACCCTTCTTTGGTCAAATCTTTCTCTGATCGGGCAACTGATGGTCACAGGAAACCATTCTTTAGTCAGCCATCTTTTCTCTTTTTTTTTTTGGCCATGATCCCTCACTTTGATAGTTATGTGAGCACCCACAAACAAAAGGGCATATAGTGCACCCTCTGAAGGCATGCACAGTGTTGCACATACCCCATGAAAACTAACATATATATGGCTTGGGATAGACCATGCACATCTTCTGCCTATTGCTTGCAAGACACCTTTACCTTTAGTAGGTATCTGCAGTGAAGCATGTTACACTGCTGCACTCCCCCTCCTAGACTAGACAAGCCAGAATCTGCCATGCATTTTCATTCTCCCCTTACTGGTTCCTCCAGGGCCTGAGTCACTAAACAATGTTGGATCATCTGGACTATAATCAGGGCTTAATCGGTGCCCTGAAGACAGCCTTTTATATTTGAGTGTATACTATTTGCTATATTTATAGTTAAAGATGGCAATACAAAGAGTGTCTGTATACAAATGTGATAGAGAATCTATGGCAAGCCTGTGGATTAATAACGGGTTCAAAGTTGATGGTGCATGTAAGGATGTAATTAGATCTGAGCTAGTACTTCAGGAATATGTTTGAAAACAGTTGAAGTTAATATGTAGTATAGCTGACAGAGTGAGTTTTAAATAGGACATTGGATAGATAAGTAGAGCGGTGGGAAGTAGTTAGTTACTAGGCATGCAGACAAGGATGCTATCAAGGTATCTAGCTCAAATTCCCAAGTATCAAGGTATCTAGCCCAAATTCCCAAGTGCCTTAAAGCACTGTCTGGTTAAGTGACATGCTTAAGGTCACACAGTAAGTTAATGAAGCTGGAAAGATTCAAACCTTGCACCCTTGGCACAGGTTCCAGCTCATTAACAAGTCCAAACTTTAGTCCTCTGTTACTGTTGAATGTCCGAACTAATTTTAGGTGGAGCACATTGAGGCCATAACTTCAAGAAGAGTGATCACAGTCAAATATCTATGGTGACTCCGGACAGACAAAGTAGTTCTTCTTGGGGGAAAATCATGAAAGTTTCTGTTTGTAAACAATTTCTATGACTTATTTATAGGTGGAGAAAGGCTTATCAGTAGGGCATACTCCAGGGGCACAGTCTGCATCAAAATGGGTCATGAATACAATAAAGGCACAACTTAAACTGTCTTTCAACATTTTTTCTTTACCATTATAGTTCCACAGAATACATATTTTAAGGAAAACTTATGGCAGGGTGGTTCATAATAAAAATTAATGCATGGTTTGCAGTATCATAGGAAAGTTGAGAAAAGAGACCTTTCCTTTTTGACAAACATTATTGATTGCCTAGGAAAGGGTGGCGACCCTTGTGGTTCTTGTTCAACAAGCAGGCAACAGTTTACGAATTTACTTCTACCACTTTATAAACCTTCTCAGCCTGAATTTTGTAGCTTTTAGAACTCAGAGGGCTTCCTACATAGGTGGCATATAAACCTTTTATGGCTATGGAAACTTATGGATTATATAACCCAAGTTGTTTAGAATGACACTGAGATTATGATTCCTTTAAGGAAGTCATCTTTTGCCTTTGTGAATGTGACCATAGGATGGGATGTTGTACTGTGTTCATACTTGTTACTTGCTGTGACGAAGTACTGCCAGCTATGCCTGGAAAAGTAAGGCAGTGGATGTGTAACATATGCCAGCACAGATAGCTGGAGTTTTGTAAATAATTATGTAATTTGTATATCAAACTGATTTGTTCAGATGCTTGTATTGAAAATGTATCTGTAAAGCTGCTTGTGTTAAAAATGTAGCAACAGTGTGTCCTGCTGGACAGAGGAAGAAATATACATGTATTACTGCAACTGCTGAAATGAATATATTCTAACAGAGGATACTGGAAGAGAAGAGGATAATCACAGTCCAGCTGCAGCTAACTTTGAAAAATGTTCCAAAATTAAATTACTGGGCCTAGGCCATAAAGATGTTATCTTACAGTTCTCAATGCAGCAGGCAGAGACAGTCTATACAAGGAAGCTTTCTGTATTGTCTTTGGGGTGAACTAATTGCTACTCTGGAAGGGTAGAAGTTTGAAATTGTTTTATGACTTTCAGAAGCTGCAACAGATCTGAGCAAAACTGTGTATATTGATACATGTGCTAAATACTGGTAGTTTCCAGCAACGGGGGTAGCATGGGAACCAGAAGTCAGATGACCATATGTATGTGATGTCATTCTGTAATCTAGGACAAAAATGATGTTTTAATACCAGATGACTGAAGTCTCATTGCAGTCTGAATTTGTAACGTGACAAGGAACAAGCCCTTACCTACTTCATCTTGCCTTGATCTAGTAAGTGAACCAGAGAATAGTAATTATTTAGATCAGTCAGGAAAATATAGTGAGATTAGTTAAGCACTGCTTTTCTGTATCTGTGTGAATCTGTTCATCTGCATTATTTTAATATTTCCTGTGATTGAAACTCTGTTTATTGTGAACAGATATTTAGGATTTTCATGTTCTTTTATTATTTATTATTAAATATATTGAAACTTTACACTGTGGCTGATCCTTTAGAGAATATTTTAACCTTTGAAGGTACTCGTATCTATTTGGTGACTGTGTGGCCACTCCTGAAAGCCTCACTGCATTGGCCAAACACTATCATTTGTATTAATATTTATTTCACTCAGTATAACTAAGTACCCCTGTAAGAGCCTTTGAGTATGGAGTGTCTGGTGGCAGTGTAACTACCTTATAATCTGGACAGAATGAGGCATAGCTAATAATTCTGTGTCAGCCTTTCCCGTGTGTGTGTGTGTGTGTGTGTGTGTGTAAATCAAATCTCAGTGTGTCAGCAACTTGGAGCAGGGACATGAAGCACTGGTTTCACGGAGAAAGTGGTGGAGGACTTGGTTTGAGCACTCAGCTGAGGATCAGCAGAGACAGAAAACCAACCCCCAGACTGAATGTGTTCCCTGTGTGCTTTTAAAGGAAGTTGTGCTTGATGCAGAGACCTACATCTGGAAATACTGTGTCTGAAAATACTGTGTCTATCCATTTTTGCTCCAACTGAACATCCCTCTCCAGTGTCAGTGGTGAGGACTCAGGCTCCTTAATTACTGGCCCAGAGTGGGGATGTCACACTTGGTTTAAAAACTAGCACTATCAAAAACCCTTTTGAGACTCAGCATTCTCACAGCACATACATGAAGGTAATGATCATTAAACAGAAGAGGTTGCTTTGATTTCTGGCAACCTACACATGGATATCTTGAAAATAATAAGAAAATCCTCAAAAAGGCTAATAAAAGCTTTTGGATCTCCTTTTCCATGACAGCATTATTATTCATTCATTCATTCATTCATGTATTCATTCTTTGTTAACCAGGTTAGTCCCACTAGGGTGATACCCTATTTTCAAGGGATACCCGATGTGATATTTCTACTATTGGGGGATATTTGGCCAGGGCATCAGTGAACCTCCCCTAATGATTTTGGTAAGTGCCATGGAATCTTTTACATCATTTAGATTTCATTATCACTGACCCATTACATCACCATATAAATTGGGGAAAAAACAACATTTTATGTGGGGGCAAGCCTCCCTGCACCCCCACACTCCCTGCTAATTATCCATACCAACAGCAAGATTGAAAAGCAGTGGAGAAAAGGCAAAATCTTACTCCCCACTGTTTAGCGAGCCACCCAAGCAAATGCTGGCACCCTGTGATGAGTCAACAGTTTGATGCAACAAGCCTCCTCCCGAAGAATTTGATGTATCAGATGTACAATGAAAACCACTGAACCCTTTATCACCCTGATTTGCCACCAACTTGGTCAGATGAGACTTTGACTTAACTTCTCATCCAAAGGATCACACACAGGAACACAGCACACCTTTTAATGCTGCATGGCAGTGTCAGCAATCCAATCAGCTGGAATGAGAATAAAACCCATAACCTTCTGACATCAAAGATAAGTAAGCTACATGTTGCACCACTGACACTGCATTCTGGAGCCCTGCATTTATATTAATTCCTAAATGCCCCTATCTGTTTTCAGGCACATGTCCTTAAGAAATATTATCCTTTAATAACAGAATGAATCAGTATTCTGTAATGTTCTGTGCTCAAGCACCCCTAAAATGTATGATACTATATGTAGAAAGTGATAGTTATTTGTACATAGTTTCCCTGGCAAAAGTTGCAACTTCCATTATATTATGTTTTATTAGTTTTGATACAAAAACCTTTAAGCAAGGAAGTCTTGCAGAAAAAAGATTTCACACCTTACCCGATGCAAATATCATTAAACAAAAGGGGCACTCATGAATGTACCATGATGTGTGCATCTCCATGTACACACTGCAGTCAACTTTTGTTATTAAGCAATAACCCTAACATGGTGCTGCATGGTAAAGATGTGCAGGGCTGGCTCCATGGCAAAGATGTGCAGGGCTGGCTCCATGTCCATGCTGAATACTAATGAGTTGGTCCAACAGAGAGGCACATGCTAATTAGCCATGTGCTCTCTTCCTGGAACCGCCTTCAGAAAGGCATTTACATTTCAAATGATTAAAGAAATTGCTCAGCTGTGTCATTTGCAACTACCTAACATGACCATGGTATGGAGATCATGGGGTGAGGAAGCCACTAGACACTAGGGATACATTTTATTTAAGTACCTCAATGGATTAAGGGGATGAGTGAAACACTAGACACCAGGGATACATTTTACTTAAGTGCCTTAATGGCATCAGGATTAGTACAGTGATCGGAAGGTAGTGTGTTTGTGTGTCTGTGTGTCTGTGTGTCTGTGTGTCTGTGTGTGTGTGTGTGTGTGTGTGTGTGTGTCTGTGTGTCTGTGTCTGTGTGTCTGTGTCTGTGTGTCTGTGTCTGTGTGTGTGTGTGTGTGTGTGTGTGTGTGTGTGTGTCTGTGTGTGTGTGTCTGTGTGTGTGTGTCTGTGTGTGTGTGTCTGTGTGTGTGTGTCTGTGTGTGTGTGTGGATGGGAGGAATGCCAATGCCTACATGAGCATCAATTTACTACCATGACATCCAGCTTAACAATGATCTGCATATTGTGGTGGTAACTGTGATAGAGACATGCAAATTGGCTGATAATGAGGTCTTACCTTGTCACAACCAACATGTCTGTGAATCGCAAAATACTGTATTGTGGGAATAGGTCTCTTCTAGCATGAGCTTTATGGCTCAAGCTAGGCCATTTAATGAATTCCTGGGATGGTAACTTTGGGTTTAACAAATATAAAACTTATCAGTAGCATAAAATTACACTGTCTGTTGTTGTAGCATTAGGATAGGCACCAGAAGTTGTTTTAGACTGGGGGGGCGGGGGGGGCGGCAAAGGGTGAGAGTGGCACTTAGTGATGTAAAAATGGCATTTCTTTATAACTGTTTACTACCACAACATAGGTTCACTTAGAGGAATTTTAAGCTTAGCCAATTTCCTTTTGGTGCTTGAATTAACATTTTCTGATTGGTGAGAGTGGCACTTAGTGATGTAAAAATGGCATTTCTTTATAACTGTTTACTACCACAACATAGGTTCACTTAGAGGAATTTTAAGCTTAGCCAATTTCCTTTTGGTGCTTGAATTAACATTTTCTGATTGGTGTTACCTATCCCATCGATGATGATTGTATATTAGCCCTAGTGAGAATAACTGGTCTATATCAGAACACCGAAAGTTCACAATTTTGAATGTTCTTACATCGACCCCTAATCAGTGAATGCTGACAACATCGAACATTCATAACAGCAATTTTTTTCCTAGGGAAAAAATTAGCTGTTCCAAAACACATACACACAACACAAGCACACCAAAGAAACAGCAATCCACACACATGCACCCAAAATCTTAATTAACCCTACACTAAACTGTACAAACACCACTAACTATCCACTTACCTTGACCCAAACCCTAACCCTAAGGTCTGTCACTATCGCACACTCGCCTCACCCACGCCCTAACCCTAACTCGCCTAACCTGCCCTAACACTCGCGTCCACACTATCGCACACATACCTCCCTCACGCCCTAACCCTAACTCACCTAACCCATGTTCAATCGCACACTTACCTGAACCCGATCCATAACTTTCCACCACAGAGCTGAAAATAATGAAACGACAAATGGGACGACCGAATTCTTTCCATAGGAAAAAATTTGGTTATCTGTCGTTTTGCTATTTTCAGCGTTCACTGACTTGGGGTCAATGTAAGAACATTCAAAAGAATGTACTTTCGGTGTTCTGATATAGAACCAAGAATAACTGTGATCATACCATAGATAATTTGGGTCTATATTAGAACACCGAACTTTCAAAATTTCGAGTGTTCTAATATTGAACCCTATTAATCGAAAATTTAAAACATCGAACATACAGAACAGCAAATTTTTTCCTAGGGAAAAAATTTGCTGTTCCAAAACACATGCACACAACACAAGCACACCAAACAAACAGCAATTCACACACGTACACTAACCCTACACTAAACTATACATACACCACTAACTATCCACTTACCTTAACCCAAACTCTAACCCTAAGGTCTGTCACTATCGCACAGTCACCTCACCCGCGCCCTAACCCTAACTCACCTAACCTGCCCTAACCCTCACGCCCACACAATCACATACTTACATGACTCATGCCCTAACCCTGACTCACCTAACCTGCCCAAACCATGTCCACACAATCGCACAATTACCTGAACCCAACCCGTAACTTTCCACCACAGAGCTGAAAATACCGAAGCAACAGAAACAGACAACTGAATTCTTTCCCTAGGAAAAAATTTGGTTTTCTGTTTCTTCGATATTTTCTGAAAAAGGGTCGATATTAGAATACTCAAATTTTGAAAATTCACTGTTCTAATATAGCCCCGATAATTTGAGGGGACCCATGTAAGGGATGCAGCATTTAGGAACTCCCTCTGTCCATTAGTGGCATGACGGGCAATCCTGGAGTACATTTTCTATTGCCCATTCTTAGATCTAAGTTGCATTTGAATATGGACGGATGAGCTTTGTTTTATTTTTATGGATAGTCTGTTCTGGAACAGTGGTAACCTCTGATATATCCATCTCTCCACAACATTCAGTTTAGATAACTGGACCAAGTATTTCTGATGCCATTTGACTTACTGATGTTCAGTAGGTCCATCTGTATTAGATCGGGGGATGCCTTGTATGCCAGACATGTCACCTCTAAGCACTCTGTAGGATACTGAATATAGTAATAAATCTTTGAAGTGGTCCATGCAAGACCTATTGTTTAGGACTTGTATCCTTTTAGTAAGGTATCTCTGAAGGTATTCCAATTGTTTCATGGGGCTGGACAGAAGCATGCCAATGTGGGCATTATACAAAATGATTGACCTAATAAGAGCTTTGTAAAGGGGGACAACATCTCTAGATCTAGTCACAATTTGTTTATAAGCTATGCAGTATAGAAAGGCTTTCTTATGACTCTGGGCACATGTTGGTCAAACGTTAGGCCACTGTACACAAGTTTCCAAATGCCAAACAAATTGGGTCAGTTCTCAGAGGGAATTGTCATGATTTTGATACCAGTTACTTGGGGCAAAACTTTCTGTATGATAAAGTCATTTGGGGATTCAATAATTGCTCCTAGCTTGCAGTCATCTCAAACTTAGCCAGACAAAGCCCTTTGGTGTTTACTTTTACTTTTGAGATGTATATGCCAGACAAAGTCTCAGCACCAAACCTTGGGGGAGTCCATTGGTGAGAGGTCCCTCCCCCTGTTTTGATCTCCTGCATCCTGTGAGCAAGTTGGCAATCCAGCTAGTGATGCAAGTGTTTTCTCTTACATGATTCATCTTTTGTACTACACCTGAGTAAGGGATTGTATCAAAAGGCTTAGCCAGGTCAAGGTAATGTGGTGTGAACTATTTCCCCTTCATCCATTGCTTTGGTAACAAGAGTAAAGCTTAAAATTTGCCCATGATCTTGAGCCTTTCACAATTTCCCTTTCCACTGAGCTGTTTTTAAACACATTTTAGGGCCATGCATACGTGTATGCATTCTTTGATTCACCTTCCTGATTGTATTAAATTATATTCCTTGTATAATACAGCACCAGTTGTTAGAATGTGTTTAAATATGTAGTTTTGAACAGTCTTAGTAAGCAATGAAACAAAATGTATGAACCAATAATGACAAAACTACCCATTTCAGAAAATTTCAACCATAAAAGGCCACTCAAACTTCTGTCATTACAATCCACCAATATCAGTAAATATAGAAAATCTCTGCAGAAGTAAGTCATCTAAATAATTCCACATTAAAGGGATTTCTAGCTAATGAATAGGTTGCTGCTAGGAAACAACTTTATATTTCATTGTTTCATCTACAAATTGGCTGTTGCACTTGAATAAATTGCCTACGTTACATTAAAAAAATAAGCTAGTAATATTACAATAGGGAATGGATGGCGAACTGATGACAGGTTCATAGTTACTAGGTAACTCATCCAAAGGATGGCATTCACAGAACTGCAGCATCCAAGCTCTTTAAAGTACCACACAGTATAGTATCAGCAATCCAGCTACATACTCTGGGAGTACTTTTTGCATCAAAAGTAAAGCTACTACCACTTGTGCTACTAACAGTGCAAACTGGCTTGGAATAAACAGCATTAAACTTCTCTTCCCCTGATGTTCTCAGCTCCTTGGAAAGTCTGACATGGAACAAAGCCAATTTTCAGTAGAGGCCCAGGGAGAAATGCTCCAGATGCATGTCTTTGTAAGATGGGAGGAAATCAGAGATCCCAGAGGGAGCCCACACAAACACAGGGAGAACATACAGGCTCTGCATAGAAGCCACCTCAGCCAAGAATCAAACCAGAGAACCTCTTGCTGTGAGGCAACAACACTATCACTGCACCATCCACTTGACACAATTAAGTATCTCAATTTCACAGCAGAAGAAATCTGGAAAAAGGAAAAATTTATTTGGGGAGGGGCAAAGGCCAAAAACCAGGGACACATTTTAAATATTGGTTGTATAATCTTAGAAAGTTGCTGAAATAGTG
Source organism: Protopterus annectens (assembly GCF_019279795.1). Classification (NCBI taxonomy): domain Eukaryota; kingdom Metazoa; phylum Chordata; order Ceratodontiformes; family Protopteridae; genus Protopterus; species Protopterus annectens. Next base: position 1,915,857,743 of record NC_056732.1, read on the forward strand.
TTTTGTGTTACCATGTGTTTCCAAAAAAGATAGGAAGACTGAAACTTAAAGGGCCATCATTATTTAGTGAATTCTGTTATCAGTGATTTGCCACAAAACCACAAATTTTAAGAGGAACAGACAAATGTATATAAAATGTAGACAGTTAAGAGCTATGGACTGTGTGGTGGTGTGGTTAGAGAATGCAGGACCTTGTACCAAAGGCTCAGGGTTTGAGCTTAGGCCATCATTATTTAGTGAATTCCATTATCAGTGATTTTCCAGAAAACCACAAATTTTAAGAGGAACAGACAAATGTATGTAAAATGTAGGCAGTTGAGAGCTATGGACTGTGTGGTCGTGTGGGTAAAGAATGCAGGACCTTGTACCTAAGGCTCAGGGTTTGAGCCTAGGCAATCCTAACCAGTTAGGAGTAGCTGGGGCATTACATAACACCACCTACTGTAAAGTTAAATGGAGCCTTAAGTTTACCTGTGGGTGTTTGAGTCTGGCAAACAGCAATGATCGGGTGCATTTTTGTATTTAAATTTGATGCACATGCATGCGTGAGTCCTCCATTACAAGTCTTTACAGCTGTAAAAATGGAGAGGCGCTCCCCCACCCTTGCCCTATGGTTTTGGTACCTATGAGCATTAGGCCCAAAATATTATGCACTTTTGTACAAAAGTGGGATTTCACTTTATTTTTTTAATGTTTCAAAAATGCATTAAAATCCAAAGTATCCACTGCTAAAGTCGAAAAAATAAGTACCTTGTGAATTTCCTTTGCACTTTGCTGACTGCATTTTAGCATTTTGCTGCTTCATTTTGCCGATTTTTACTGTATTTTTCTGCACCTTAAATAAGCTGTTCTGTTGCTTTAAGTAGCTGGTACATAGCATAGACTACATTCAGATCTGCTGAATGCAGACTCTATTGTTACACATGAGTATTCAGGCCATCTGATATTAGAAGTGCCCTGCCTGCACACTTGTGGCAGAAGGGTATAGTCTGAGCCTGAGAGTCAGAGATTACTGGAGGAAAGCTCATTGTGTGCTTTCCCATTGGTAGTTTAGCTTAAAAGTTTTTTTAATTTCACCTGTATCCAAGCCTCACATTTACATGTAGCTGCGCACTGCTCAACGGGGTTCAGTAGTGCCCTGTATAGATGCAAACGCCTTGAAAGACAATTTTCTCCTAGACATCTGTTCATGAACCCTCCCAAGCTTTCCTGCTGCATTGCAGAAACCTCAGTTGCACACTGAGAAGCACTGACATACATTTCACCCCTTTTGTTAATCCTAGAGCAAAAACTGGTCAAACTAGCCTACTCCCCAATAGTAGTTAAGGTAAAAACTTGCCATAGTGGACGGTCAGTTTCGGACTGTTTCTCTGGCCAGCCTGATTGACATGGGCATCTTGAGGCAAAGTCGTAATTGCTTCATGTATACTGACAACCACTTATTCCTAAAATAAATGCAATATGTCAAAAATATAATTACAGTATGAATTTGGAATCAGTTCTTTCACATAACAAACCAGACATCAAACAGGTTGTCAGCAAACACACATAATCTCTCACACAAAACTAGGTCACAACACGTAAACCCAAATAAATGGAGGTTCCAAACAGAAGCCTACCAAAAGATCAGAGACCTCCCAAGCGCAAACCATTTGCACACACTGCAAAGCAAATAGAATCCATTACACATACACACCAGTGTCTCAGCAAATAAGCCCATAAGGCAAAACACCTCAAAACCAAATGTTCTGGTCAAAGGTGACTTCATAGTGAGACACATACATGTCCCCCTTACCAGATTGGACAAGGTCACGGTCAACTGCCTGTCGGGTGCCAGGATCAGTCATATCACACATGCACTCAAGTCACTCAACAACTACCGTTATGACTCTCATAGTACATGTTGTGGTGAATAACTCCAGATGTACCCCTCTGGACTATATGAAGACAGACGTGACTGAACTCTCAGATTATGTGTCCCAGGTAGGTATGTCCCTAGCCCTAAGCAGCATTCTGCCTTCAGCCAGGATGATGCCACAATACAGACGAAAAATGCTAGACTTCAACAATTGGCTTAGCTTCAGGTGTCAGTCCAGAGGGATCCAGTATCTGTCAGCCTTGGGAAGACATAGTTGACAGACTGCACTGCTTTGCCAAAGATGGTCTTCACCTGAGTCCTCTACACTTTTGAATACTGGCAAAGGCACTTGTCTCCCCCATAGTACCTTTTATAGGCAATGTCAAAACAACAAAATTTCCAACACAAAAAATACATTTGAGACAAACTCAAGGTTATACTGCTCAATGCTAGGAGCCTAAACAAGAAACTGCACACCCTGGAAGCACTCCTCACATTGGGAGATGCTGACATCTGTGCAGTCACTAACACATGGTTCAAGGCTGGAGACAGCACCATGGCCATGCAAGGCTACAATGTATTCCACATGTTCAGGCCCCAAAACGAGTGTGAAAGCTAAAGATGAAGATGTATCCATCTTTCTTAAAGCTAAATACACCTTCAGACTGGTTAATGTACAACTCTTTTGAGCTACTCCAGGTCCAGCAAACTATAGATAAAGCACCCAACCACATCATTGCTAGCTACAGGTCCCCCACCATGAACCAAGAGAAGCACATTGCCTACCTGGACTCACTAGTCACTCACTATAACGCCAGATACTTTGGTTGTGGGTGATTTCAACTATCTTTCCATCATTTGGGCAACATACATGAGCACAAACATGCTCACCCTGAGGTTCCTGGACTTTGTTAATACAAATGCCCTGGAACAGCGAGCCTGCACCCCCACAAGAGTCTCAAATGTCCTAGACTTAGTACTCACCAACATGCGAGGTCACTGCACTTCCCCCTGTGTGTTGCCCTCCCTGGTAAGTTCAGACCACAAATCTGTCTTGTTTAAAGATCAGCTCCAACACCCCAACAGGAGAAAAACTGAAAATTCTCCAATGCAAACTACATCCTACTAGGCAATGATATAAAAAGTTTCAAACCTCCTGCTAACACAGCCAACAATGACTCCTATGCAGAGGAGTACACAAATGCCCTGTATAACAACCTAAACAGCTGTATAGAGTTGGCTATACCTGACTGGATCAAAACCAGGTTCTCCCGAAAAAACAGGCAACCCTGGTGGACCTCAAGTATAAATAGGTTATATAACAAAAGGAAGAAACTGATGTCTAAGAACAAGAGGGAAGTTACTCAACAAAAGAATATCTTCCACAGCTTGAACAAACAAATCAGATATCTTGTAAAGTCCTCTAAAGCTAGTTATGAAGCTAATTAGCATCCCTAGCTAAGGATAATCATAAGGCATTCTTTAACTACATCTGAAATCTAAAAGGGAATGTCCAACTATGTGCCAACTTATAGTGGATGGTACCTTTTACTGAACCTGAGGAAATTGCCTACCTGCTAGGTGACAGATTTGGCACAAACATCACATCCCCCCTGTCCCCACCAGCCATACCCTAAAGCATGCTTGACACCAGTCCTGTACTAGTATCTCCAAAGATCAGGTCATATCTGCACTCTCTAATGCCACTATGGGACAAGATAACATCCCAGGCTGCTTACTAAACAATCTAAAACAAGATCTAGTGGAACCATTTGGCACTCTCTTTAAACCTCAGCCTGAACACTGGCTTTGTTCCAGCAGAGTGGAGAACAGCAGAAGTAATCCCTTGCACAAAGGGGGTCCATCAACTGACCCTGGGAACTATAGATCCATAAGCCTAACCAGCCTTATCTGCAAGGCCATGCAAAGAGTATAAGGTAAAGGATCAGATGAGGAGAAGGCAAGAAATGTGAAAAATGCATAAATATAGTTGCAAGTATAAAAAGCTCTTGGAACATCCTTGTGTTGATCAGGATCAAACATGGGTGTGGTTAAGGAGAGATCAATTTAAACCAAAAGAGGAAAGGTCAATATTGGCGGCCCAAGATAGTAGACTACATACACGTTGGTTTACAAAGTCCATTGAACATATGGGAAAAACAGACAAAGGCAAAACAGAATTGGAAACAGTTGCACATCTTGTTGCTGGTTGTGATATATTAATGGCAGAAGGACTGTGCATAATAATGTGGCAAGACTGTTGCACTGGGGATTGTGCAAACATAATACTGAAGTTGAAAAGCAATAGAAACATGATCCACAAAGTATCATAGAGAATGATGAAGTTTATATCACATGGGATCATCCATAACCAACAGTTCATAAAATAGATCCAAGAAAACCAGATAGTGGTCCATAAAAGAAGACAAAAGTAGCATTGATTAAATCACTATACCTGGTGACTACAGTGTCTTACATACACAGAGACACAAAGTCATAAAATACCAGGATTTGCAGGCAGAAATGAGCAATGTGGAAGAAAGATACCCAGACAGTTCCAATAGTAGTAGGAGCAATGGGTCTTATAAAAAAGAATCTACAATTGTATTTAGATGTTACCGATACATGTAACTCTGTATGAACTGCAGAAGGAGTTATTACTGGGCACATTGTGTGTGCTATGAAGAGTACTTTTGGCTGACATCAAACACTGAAATAATACTAATTTCATGAACTTTAATCATACTTTAACTTGGGAATGGGGTCAATTTCCATCATTGTATTAGAAATCCAAAAGACTTGCAGAAATTGAGAGGCCTTATCAACAAGGACATAGGTGACCTTCATACTCTTAGATCCAACCCAGTTTGGCTTCGTTAAGGATAGATCATGCTTACCGAACTTGGTGGACTTCTTTGAGAATGTCACCAAAGCCCTGGATGAAGGCAAAACAGTACATACAACCTATCTTGACATAGCCAAGGGGTTTGACACAATCTTTCACTCCAGTATCATTGAAGAACTCTCCCAGCTGAGGATTAAACCATACATCACTAGATGGGTAGCTGAATGGCTCACCAACAGAACACATACTGTCAAAGTTGGGGATTCCACCTCTACCAGTAGACCAGTTACCAGTAGCATACAGCAAGGATCTGTGCTGGGCCCTCTACTGTTTGGAATCTATTTCTCAGAAGTCCAGATGAAAATAGATTATCTGTGGTTTACCAGATTCACTGATTGCAAAGTGGGCTCATTGAGTGAGTCCCCAAACAATGTCAACATATATGATTGGTGCCAAAGCCACAGACTAAAATTAAATGCAAAAAGTGTATTTTTATCCCCTTTGGCAAAGAAGTCCATGCAAATTACAATATTGACAGAACCACAGCACCCTCCCTAAGCTCAAACCCAGTAGTGTGAGATTCAGGAACACTGGTTGATAGCAATCTAAACTTTGATCACCATGTGTCCACAGTGGTAAGGAAAGCCTTTTACATTGTACATCTCATAAGTAAGGGCATTGCATCCAGGAGTAGGAGTGTTATAACTCCTCTGTCCTCGACCCTCATCAGACCACTAATAAACTAGACAGGGGTCCAGAGAAGTAAATATTGTGGGAAGAAATAGCCAGGGACTTGTTATGGCTAGGCTTGTATAGGCCCTAGGGCTGATAGCCTAGTACCAACCTATGAACCTATAAGTACAATGCTCCCTTTGCATGTACCTCACCAGACACCTGAAGCAGATGGAGAGACCACAGAGGTTTCTCACCAAGAAAATTCATGGCCTTCAAAACATGACCTACTTGGATAGACTGAAATCCCTGTCACTGTACTCTGTATCCTACAAGCTCCTGAAAGGAGACTTGTACCTGGCCTGCAGAGCAGTCTCTGACCCTGCCCTAATAGAAATTCTTCACATCCGCAAATCAAATGGGACAAGAGTCACTCACTCCAGGAATCACAGCCTAACCTGTGACATTAACAGAACATGCTGGAGAGACAGCTATATCTCTAAGAGATTGCTGCTCCTCTGAGATAAACTCCCAATTCACATGAAGCAGAGCTCCTTAGTGACCCTATTCAAGCGCAACCTATGCAATTGGATGGGAGACTGTGAGTTCACCCCAGAGGTACCACCTATGTCCATCATGGACAGGGGCAGTCAGTGCTGAATAATGACCATCTAACCAAGGTCATAATGGACAGGGGCAGTCAGTGCTGAATGACCATCTAACCAAGGTCATCATGGACAGGGGCAGTCAGTGCTGAATGATGACCATCTAACCAAGGTCATCATGGACAGGGGCAGTCAGTGCTGAATGATGACCATCTAATCAAGGTCATCATGGACAGGGGCAGTCAGTGCTGAATAATGACCATCTAACCAAGGTCAATTAGGGAACATGGGTATAACATGGCTAGGCCTGTAAAGGCCCTAGGGTCTTTAGCCTAGTAACCCTATGAACTTATCTATCTAAGATGAATCTATACAGCAGCATCTAAACTTATTATATAGGTATTTGAAGGCAAGGACACCAGAACCATAGACCGAGGAGAAGTGCCCCCCCCCCCTTTGCAGCTGCAAGACCATGGTAGCAGCATCTTCTGCTGTCCCATACATCTATGCATGCATGCATTCCTGCTGCCCTAGCAATAGATTTCTACTCAGATCTGCTGTTTTGTTTTTGCCTTGCTGGAGGAGGTGTGTGTGTCTGTGAGATCACATAAGTTGAAATAAATAAAACAAAATCCACATCAGCAGAACCAGCAGCAAAAAATCCAATGTCATGGATTTGTTTCATTTATTTCAGTTTGTTTTAATTTTTCTGTTGCTTCAGATCACATAAGTTGTTGGGGAGGTGTGTGTGTGTGTGTGTGTGTGTGTGTGTGTGTGTGTGTGTGTGTGTGTGTGTGTGTGTGATCACATTAGTTGTTGCCTTGCTGGGGAGCTGTGCGAGATCACATTAGTTGTCGCTGTGTGTGTGTGTGTGTGTGAGATCACATTAGTTGTCATTGTGTGTGTGTGTGTGTGTGTGTGATCACATTAGTTGTTGCCTTGCTGGGGAGGTGTGCGAGATCACATTAGTTGTCGCTGTGTGAGATCACATTAGTTGTCGCTGTGTGTGTGTGTGTGTGTGTGTGTGTGTGAGATCACATTAGTTGTCATTGTGTGTGTGTGTGTGTGTGTGAGATCACATTAGTTGTTGCTGTGTGTGTGTGTGTGTGTGTGTGTGTGTGTGTGTGTGTGTGTGTGTGTGTGTGTGTGTGTGTGTGTGTGTGTGAGATCACATTAGTTGTTGCTGTGTGTGTGAGATCACATTAGTTGTTGTGGTGTGTGTGTTAGATCACATCAGTTGTTGCGGTGTGTGCGAGATCACATTAGTTGTTGCAGTGTGTGTAAGATCACATTAGTTGTTGCGGTGTGTGGGAGATCACATTAGTTGTTGCTGTGTGTGTGTGTGTGTGAGATCACATTAGTTGTCACTGTGTGTGTGTGTGTGTGTGTGTGTGTGTGTGTGTGTGTGTGAGATCACATTAGTTGTTGCTGTGTGTGTGAGATCACATTAGTTGTTGCGGTGTGTGTGTGTGAGATCACATTAGTTGTTGCGGTGTGTGTGTGTGTGTGTGTGTGAGATCACATTAGTTGTTGCGATGTGTGTGAGATCACATTAGTTGTTGCTGTGTGTGTGTGTGTGTGTGTGTGAGAGAGATCACATTAGTTATTGCTGTGTGTGTGTGTGAGATCACATTAGTTGCTGCTGTGTGTGTGAGATCACATTAGTTGTTGCGGTGTGTGTGTGTGTGTGAGATCACATTAGTTGCTGCTGTGTGTGTGTGTGAGATCACATTAGTTGCTGCTGTGTGTGTGAGATCACATTAGTTGTTGCGGTGTGTGTGTGAGATCACATTAGTTGCTGTGTGTGTGTGTGAGATCACATTAGTTGCTGTGTGTGTGTGTGAGATCACATTAGTTGTTGCGGTGTGTGTAAGATCACATTAGCTGTTGCGGTGTGTGTAAGATCACATTAGCTGTTGCGGTGTGTGTGAGATCACATTAGTTGTTGCTGTGTATGTGTGTGAGATCACATTAGTTGCTGCTGTGTGTGTGTGTGTGAGATCACATTAGTATTAGTTGCTGCTGTGTGTGTGTGTGTGAGATCACATTAGTTGCTGCTGTGTGTGTGAGATCACATTAGTTGCTGCTGTGTGTGTGAGATCACATTAGTTGCTGCTGTGTGTGTGTGTGAGATCACATTAGTTGTTGCTGTGTGTGTGTGTGTGAGTGTGTGAGTGTGTGTGTGTGAGATCACATTAGTTGTTGCTGTGCGTGTGTAAAATGCCCCACTTAGGTATACCTGGTGGTTAGTGTTACTCAGGCTCAAATTCAGTACCTTAGGTACAAGGAGCAAGAGCCAGAGTTCTCTACCCCTACCACCACTTGTGATTCAAGGAGTTGAGTCCATAGCTTTCAACTGTCCAGATTTTCAAGGAATATCTGGCTCATATTTTTGTCTGTTTTTCTTAAAATTTGTGGTTTTCTGACAAATCAGTAAGAACTGAATTCACTAAATGATAGCCCTTTAAGTTTTAGTCTTCCTATCTTTCAGAAAACGCCTAGTAACACAAAACACTTTATTCTAGCAACTTTCTAAGATCATACAAGCAATGCTTAAAATGTGTCCCTGGTTTTGGGCCTTTGCCCCCCACCCCCCAAAAAAAATTTGGCTTTTTCCAAATTTCTTGTGCTGCAAAGTTGAGATATTTAGTTGAGTGTCAAGTGGAATTTACAAGGAGCTGAAAGCTTCAAGGGAAGGTAAGTTTAGTGTTGATTATACAAAGTCTGTTGGCATTGTTAGTAGCAGAATGGGTAGTATACTTGTTTTTAATGCAGAAGGCTGTGAGTTCTACTCCCACAGGAAACAGATGGATTGCTGATAGTGTACTGTATTGTACTTTAAAAGGAGTGCATACTGCAGTCCTGCGAATGTCCTCCTTTGGAGAAGTTATCTAGTAACTATGAACCTGTTATCAATTTGCCATCATTTCCCTATTGCAATATTACTAGCTTATCAGTTTTTAATACAACATAGGCAATTCTTCAAGGGCAACAGGCACTGCAGAGATTGTGCATATTTACTGATATTGGTGGATTGTAATGACAGAAGTTTGAGTAGACTTTTATAATGGGAATGTTCTGAATTGGGCAGTTTTGTAATTACTGGTTCACAAATTGTTTCATTGCTTACTGGAAAAAATGTTCAAAACAAAACACACTCTAACAATTGTGCTATATTATACAACAAATATAATTTAATACAAACAAGATGAATCAACAAACACATACATGTATGCATGGCCCTAAAAAAAATTGTGAGGAGCCTATGGTTTGAAAACAGCCCAGAGGTAAGCTTAGTCCTCCACTGGCCAGATGCAAAATGAATGTGAGTTTCAAGGGCAGAGAAGTTTACTGCTCATGCTAAGTCTGTTTTCAGTGTGAGGCTGTATTGTTTGTTTAGCAAATGGCTATCGGTGTTTGTGCTATTTTATTTCAATATCTGTAATCATTGTAGAAGTAAATAAGAAAACAATATGCACACTGACAGGTTAGAATGGTATTTATGGTAAGTGAGGAGAAATAGCCAAGTAATGGAACACTGGAGTGGCTGGAGAGGGGCTGCTACTGGAGCAGTAGGAGGTTGCTGCAAGTAGGGATGCCCCTGCAGGAGGGGATACACTGGGGGGGGGTCCCAATTTATTACCCGTAGGGCCCCATTTAACCATGATCCAGTTCTGGTATTTTGCACTATTTACTATAAAATTATCAGAAGTTGGAATGAAACAACAAAGTCAGTTGTAAAAAACAATAAGCACTTTTATTCTATGTTTGAAAATAAAGCAAAAAAAGTGCTTTTTTTTTACAACTGGCATTTTGTTGTTTCATTCCAACTTCTGATAGTTTATGGTATTCATTGTTGTTTTAGTAATTAACAGTCATATTGTTGAACATGTCAGTGCAGTTGTGTGGATTGTGGACCTCAAGTTACCTCTACAAAAAGACCAGTCACCAATGGAGTCCCCCGGGTTCAGTGCTGAGACTTTTTCTGTTTGGCTTATATATCTCAAAAGTAAAAGGAAATACCAAAGGGCTTTGGTCGAATAAGTTTTAGATGACTGCAAGCTAGGAGCAATTATTGAATCCTCAAATGACTTAACCATCACACAGGAAGATTTGTCCCAAACAGTAACTGGTGCCAGAATCATGAACTGATACTAAACTCCAGAAAATACATTATTGTATCCTTTGGGAAGTAATCTACTCCAGGGCACTGCCAAATGGACACTACACCCTGAAAACTGACCCAGTTTGGCATTTGAGAACTTGTGTGTACAGTGACCTAACTTTTGACCAACATGTGCCCAGAGCCATGAAGTCTTTTTATATTGCACAGCTTATAAACAAATTACGACTAGGTCTAGAGATGTTATTGTCCCCCATTACATAGCCCTCATTAGGTCAATCATTTTGTATAATGCCCACTTTGGCATGTATCTGTCTAGACAATTGGAATACCCACAGAGATACCTTACTAAAAGGATACAAGTCTTAAAAAAATAGGTCTTGCGTGGACCACCTCAAAGGTTTATCACTATACTCAATATCTTGTATTTGGCAATAAAAGGCATCCTCCCACCCAATACTGATGGACCTACTGAACATCAGCAAGTCAAATGGAATCAGAAACACTCAGTCCAGGTATCTAAACTGAATGTTGTGGAGAGATGGATATATATCAGAAGCTACCACTGTTCCTGAACAGACTATCCATTCAAGTAAAACAAAGCTCATCCCTGCCCATATTCAAATGCAACTTGGATCTAAGGATGGTAATAGAAAATGTACTCCAGAATTGCCCCTCATGCCACTAATGGATAGAGGCAGTTCCTAAATTCTGCATCCCTTACATGTGTCCCCGTCAAATTATCTATGGTATGATCAGTTATTCTAATTAGGGTTAATATGCAATTATCAGCCATGTGTTAGGTAAGACCTATCAGGAAATGTTAACTCAAGCAACAAAAGGGAGATTGGCTAAGCTTAAAATGTCCTCTAAGTGAACCTATATTGTGGTAGTAAACAGTTTTAAAAAAATTGCCCTTTTTGGATCACAAGTGTCCCTCTCACCCTCTGCCAACCCCCCACCCAGCCTTCAACAGCTTCCGGTGCCTCTGATTGAAGGTAAGGTTTTATGTGTTTGTTCAACTGACATCACTTTTGCAAGTTAATTAAACAAATACCTATAATTAAATTTTTTTTAATATTTTTCTAGAAAATGTCAACCTATTTACTTAGATTTGTTAACCATTGTGGAGCACGGATTCACAAGGATGCATTACTACCACAGCTCAGGGGAAAAAAGAGAAAAATATAATGAATAGCATAAAATGTACAAAAACAATAAACCAAACACACTGCAATAACGAAACAGCAAAAGCATTATATAGCAGAACAATAATGAGAACTATGATAACAGTGCAATACTACCAAAAGAAAGAAGAAAATGTGGAAAGCAGCAGGTGCAAGAAAGATAGTAAAGAAAAAGCGTAAGGAAGGAAATGCATAGGAGAAAAGTAAGGAGAGACATCAAGTGGGAAATAAAATAAATTAAAAAGATGTGATATAAAGAAAAAAGGAAGAGATGTAGAAGGAAGGATAGAT
>NC_056732.1:1915877323-1915887323 GCF_019279795.1 Protopterus annectens
GAACAGATGCACAGCAATGCTGTGGACATGGGTGCAGTGTGTTCAAGGGAAAGGGTTATCACCTAACACAAGCCATGCACAGACATGTATAATGTTGGTAACAGGGATTGACTACAGTTGCACTGCATGCTGTTGAGCACCACATGTCATGCATGCTGATATGTGGGTAATTAGAGGTCTGTGTGTGATAATAGTGCAACATCACCTGCAATTGTGTGTTGGGGGGGTGCTGGAGTTTTCTGTAGGAGCTGTCTGGTGGAGTGTAGGGGTTTTCATGTCTGTAGAATGTGTGTGCATGTCTGTGTGCTTGTGTGTCCATGTCTGCACATGTGTGGGTGTAGTGTTGTTCATACCTGCCAGCTTCCCTCAGGACTTGTGCAGATGATGGACATGGACACACACATTAGACACCATAAATACTTGTCTGAACTCTGATTGCCGGACAGCTGATAGTATATGAATGTCCACAGCAGGACATATGCATTGGAAGGGAATAGTACACATCATGGATACTGGTTTAACTGTAAGCAGCATAAAGTTGAAGGTAAACCCATGCATGCAGCAGTAAGGATGCATTGGGGAAGTATCAGACAAGTGTTTACATATTGTACTGTACTCCAGTTGTTAGTGCAACAGATCATGCAGCTACTGAATAGTTACGTACGTCATCCCTGTACGTGACATCATTGATTGACTGCAGTAGCCCATAACATATGGCTGCCATTCTCAACACATCTGGACAAAACCAGGGTGTACACCAGATGACAATAGGGTGTACTGGACAAAATGACTGCAAGCAAGGTAAAGAGGTAATGGAGTAACAGGTCATGTTCTGTGATCACATGTCTAAGCAATTAGAAGAATGATATCCAAGTGATTGCCAGTGATTGTAATTATTCAAGTTTGATGCTAGATGGGGGATTACAGACAATTAGGGACAGTTTCTACACCCAGGTAAAGTTAAGTAGTGTGCTGCAGTTCCAGGGTGTGTGCATGTCTGTGCAGGTGTGTGTGTGTGTGTGTGTGTGTGTGTGTGTGTGTGTGTGTGTGTGTGTGTGTGTGTGTGTGTGTGTGTGTGTGTGTGTGTGTGTGTGTGTGTGTGTGTGTGTGTGTGTGTGAGTGTACTGTTAAGCAATGATGTACAGGTCTTACAGTCCATTTCCTGTTTACCCACACAGGTGGAGAGGTGGGGCTGGGTCCCTCTTGCAGGGAATTTGAGGTCAATGTTGATATGGACACTGACAATGAGGACAGGTGTGCTAAGGCACAGGTGGAGTTGTCAGGGGCTGAAGCTGGGCCACCATTTGACATACCACTATTATCCACCCCATCCTCACACACAGTCACACTGCCTGTACATACCCCATCGTCACTGTCCATAGCTGAGGGACAGTCTTTGGTTGGCATGGGACAGGACAGTGTGCTATCCATGGCACATGCGTCAGGACACAGCAGTCATAGTCGGATGTCCGGCAGGGTACGGGGTGCTCATCGGAGCACTGCTGGTCATCATGCCCCTGGCCGACGTGCCACATCTGAGTACCACATGCATGTTCCAGGCTGTCATGGAAGCACAGGCATGAATGGAAGCACAGGCATGAATGGAACAGTATACCAGACCGGGTCTAAGGGCGCAGAGGGCTTTACACATCTCTGTCAATGACATCAGTGACATAGCAGGTGCCATGCATTATTTCACCAAGGTCGTGGATAGACGGTGGGGTGAGACATTGGATCTCATCAGCCATGTCATGTCTATGCATCAGGACAAGGTGGGAGGCTTGCGACAGCCACATGGACGTACGCCAGCAAAACCATCAGCTGGAGGTCACTGTGGACATCCCAGCAGTCACAGCCACTCCCGTAGTGGCAGTACTACCCCCAGCACTGCGGGGGGTGTGCTGTCCACAGAACGTCATAGCAGGCCATGTGCATGTGGCCCTGGCCAGTCCCAGGAGGGACCTGGATCCAGCGAACATTTTTCATCCTCGGGGGACAGTGCCTTGTCTGGCCTTGTACCCGATCATGGCTGTGGGACCCCTGCAAGGCACACTTCACATGTCTGTGGGCAGAGACAGTGAACTGCAAACCCTGCCAGGTACAGTCTGCAGCTCTTACAAATCCCTGTATAGGGCAGCCACATGTTGGAACTGTGTGCATGGATACACACACAACAACAACAAAGCTAGGGCAACTACATACCTGCACACACAACATAATAGGCCCATGACAGTAGTCAACCCATCCCTCACACACGCACACACACACACACACACACACACACACACACACACACACACACACACACACACACACACACATCATCAAATGTATAGCTCTGGCAAACCAACAACACACCCTGCACATGATACCTGTGCCACATCCTGTCATCTGTAACATCGATGCAGGGACAGGCTAACATGGTTCTGATGTACAGGGTGAATGTACAACAATGTAGCAATGGAATGCTTTGTAGCATGTTGTCAGCAGTAAAGTGAAATGCTAAAATCTGAGAAAGTGTATCTGCACAGCCATGATGCAATACAGCTGTTATTAAGACTGTTTTATTATGTTCACCATAATCTATTATGTTTGTGTTGTGGATGCCCATGTGCCACATGGCTGATGGGTGTAGTGGTGTCAGCAGGCCTTCTACAGTGGACAATGTTAAGTGTACTGGGTGGTACACACCACATGGTTGGGTACAACACACAGAACCTTTGGTTTGGATCCAGTACAGATACAAGACTGTACACATGGAGGTATGTACCAGTGCAGGAAACACATATGTTGCCCATGTAATCCCACCAAGACAGGATAGGCACTACCTCACATTGGAATATAGGTGGTCTACTATTTTAATGACACTGATGGTGGAAACGGCAGGGTGTATGTCCCTTTCCCCACTCTACTGCAATCCTCACCTCAGTAAATATGGGTGTGCCACTGTTGATGGCACAGCCCTAACCCTTGAAGGGTGAGGTGCTCTACTACTGTGAATGGTGTGAATGAGAACCACTCAACTCGATAACTGACTCTGTACAGTGTTACAGACAGCTAAGTGGGGGGATAGACTCAACAGTACCTGCAATGTTGGTGGCTGTGTACATAACAGCCACACCCAGTGAGTTGCAGCAACCCCAGTATTACTGTACAACTCTTACAGTGTGGAGGAGGGCATTTACACATCTGACCTGTGAAGGACTGTATGTCCATGGGATGGCACCTGTAGAATGTTGGCATTTGCCAAGCAGTTCTGGGAGAACATTCTGTGAATGGAGGTATATCCTTTAACATCTACACACATTCTTATATGGGGGATGGTGCTGAAAGGCCTGCTAGGATCTACATAGGCTGTGTGAACCTCTTTACCCTCATCTACATCTTTCATGTCTGCTTCAAGGAGGTTTACCAGGTTTAGGTGGCATTCTCTGCCTTTTACAAACCCAACTTTGGAAGGGTTCAGGGGTTTTAGATTACCAGTGACATCAGTCATGGGTTCAGTGTTGATATGTTCCATGTCCTTGCAGATCAGGCTCATCAGGCTACTGGGTGGTAGTTCCCAGCTGACATGATGGAACATCCTTTGTGGAGTGAGATACCTGTTGCTGTGTACCATTCAGTAGGCAGAAACCCTGAGTTGAGTCTATGATTGAACACAGTACTTAGGTGGGGTGTCAGTTTGCTCTGTAATTTGTGTAGAATGCAGGCTGGGATGTTGTCAGGTCCCATGGATACTGTGCTCCTGGCTTTGGAGAGTGTGGTTCTTACCTGTGCAGCCATAATTACAGTAACTTTCCATTCTTATGGACTAGAGATGGGCAATATAGGGGGTGAGGGGGGTAATGTGTGCAATGAACCCATCTCCCTGGATGTCGGTATTATCTATTGGTTCTATATATTACTGCCATTGTGCTGTAACTCAGAGCAGATGTGAGTGTTGCCATTGGGATCCCTGAATTAGCTATAGAGTGCTTTGTGGATGTCCTTGGAAACAGTGGTGAATCCATTGTCAGGTGTAGCCTTGTTGGATTGTATGAGGGATCCCAACTACTTACCGAGCCTGACCAGGGAGTTCCTCCAATCATGAGACTTAACTCATTTTAGCAGCTGTTACTTTCTGCTGTTGTATATCTTGTTCATGACAGGGGACCACATGATTGCCTTCCTTTGGATCACAGCATCCTGGTTCTGTTAGGGATAGCACAATCCCTGCACTTGTGTAAATGCTTATGTAATGCATTTGTGTTGGATCCTGCACTCCTACCTCTATCATCCATCTGCATGGGTGTTGTGATGTTTACCACGTCTGTCTTAAGATGCACGTGGTTGACCTTGGAGGTATTGTCTACCGTGGTGTCCCAACTGGGGTGTCCCAACTGGGGTGTGTGGACAGGATGTGGATGTCCAGGGTGATTAGCTTCTGTTTGGATCTGACAAACAAGGACTTCACTTCTGCTGGGAACACATCAGTCACCCATGTTGGTAATGACCAGGTCTAGGTTACTGCTGGCCATGGGGGGGGGTGTTACTTGATCCAAGAAGTTGGAATTAATGACTGCCAGCATATGTTGAGCAAAACAGGTGGTACATGAGTAGTTTAACCAGCTCAATGTGGAATAGCAGACATTGCCCATGATTATGGTGTTAGGCTGTACCCTGATCAAGAAATCAGGAGTGGGAATCCTGGCACAGGATGCTGGATCTGTAGCTAGCTACAAATTGGATTGTGGTCATCACCAGAGTTGGTTGCCCTTGGACGATCTCAGATGCATTATGCTGAGTACGTAGCCTGCAAGTGTAGGTATCCATAATGAATATGGGCACACCTCTGCCTTTAATGTTCTGCTCCAGGTTAGGTGGCTGAAAGGTGTGGTATGAATTATAGCCAGGTAATGCACGGGTGTTCTCTATGTATCACATATGTCCATAACATGTAGTGGAGTCATACCTCCGCACCATTAGTTACAACCTCTTAGTGCAAGGGGATGTCATGTAAATATTGCAGGCATACATGTAGACCATGGCTACTGTAACTGGGGTCTTAACATGTTTGTTGTGTGGGATGTCACTTCTGATATTGACATGTACACCATCATTTACTGACAGACATAAGATTATCCTATTGCAGTAGCACAGAGATCACAGTACTGATCCTGTGGAATTTAGCTGAGATATGTCCAATATATGTGGACAGTCAGACACACTGTGGTATGTCCAGTGGTATACACGATACACCTTAGTGCAAGACATGTGGACCAAGGCTGGCACAGTGGATGTTTACAGCTCTGTACATGAGGACAGCATGACAATACTGGCATAGATAAGCCCACACTGTTTATGCATTCACACACTTTGTCCTGGAACATAATAACCATAGGAGCAGAGGCCACAGACATACATACTACCCACTAGTCAGTGACAGATATCTGAACAGCATCCCACTGCTCTGGCAGATCTGGACAACAGGTATGGTGGCCTGCCAACAGTACATCTGACAACTATCTGGACACAACATCACTCTGGGTAAGTACACTGGGCTGCTAGGCATGTCACAAATCAGTGTGCCAGGTAGAGGCAGGCTGCCACAACACAAATACATTTTCTATGGGGAAATATACATGCAACTGCATATATAAGCTGCCTCTACAGGCATATCACAGCATGGAGTAACATACACCTGTGTAGCACTTATCCACAACCAATCTGAACACAGCCACTGTCACATATGGTAAGCATCCTTACTATTACAGTATGTTGACTGTGTGATCAACACCATCCTCACATGTGCCACTCACACTACCCCTACTGGCCCAATACAACGTGTATTCCAATGCCTGCCTGTGGTATGGGACATGTTGGCCTGGCCATACAGACATGTATGCTGATAGGGTACTGTACACTAGAGCAGCATGCAATATCAGATAATACACAGCCAAAAACAATGACATCTACCACAGTCTGTACACAGGCCAAGGTTCATGTTCACAATACACACTGTACACATTCACCATATCTACATAGACCTCAGTACTGTACACACTATGACAGACAGTCCAGGTGTTCACCTATAATATACACTGTACTATACAATACATGTCTGGCAGTCTGATAACTCACTGGCTTATCAGGTATGATGCCAGCAAAGTATGGTGTACTGAACATATGCCCTCTTATTGCATGACATATGTACAACAGTTTACAGATGTGGCTGCTAGCACAAACATAGGCCCAATAGTGACATGTTGCTGTGATAAACACCTACATTTACAGGAGTAACAGGGCTTGTTGTGATATGGCTGAGGAATATCAGTAACTGACATGGCTGTCACCATGTACTGACTGAAATCCTCAGAGTAGGCTACAGTATGTTTAAACATAGCACCTCAGTGAGTAACAACACATGTAAGATTCCATACACAGGCCGGTCTGCATTTGGCCATACAGGTGGGATTTCCCTCAGACACAACACTGCCATGATGGATATTACTGCATGTACACTAGCCATATCCCCACAAACCCTGTCAAACAGCATAATGCAAATGTAGAAGAGTAACACTTACATTCTGTCCTTCTGTCTGAGAGATACCCCTCCTGTTTGTTGCACTGTCTCCACAGTGTATGTTGTAAATGGTAAATCACAGTACTCTGTGTGATGTCGTTTGGAAAACACCGGCATGAAGTACTTCTCACAATGAATGAAACTGGCCAACACCCACATGATGTTCTCAGTTATGGGTTTTTGTTTCCATGCAATTGTCTATGGGAATGATAACACAAATGTTCCACATGCAATCAAGCTAGTGGGGGACTGCAATTCATGCACAGGCCATCAGCTGATCATGAGCACTACTTAAATACAAACTGCTGCCTAAGCAGAGCAGGTGTACTTTACCACATGCACCAGAAAGGGAGACAGACAGGCATAGGCACAGTAAGAAAGGAAAGGTGTAGGACAGTAACAGGTAAGCATGTTTGTGTCATACACCTGTATAGGGATTCAAACCCCTGCCTGACTATGTATTGCAATTACAATTACATCCAGTTTTTGCATGCACCACAGAGCATGCATGGTAGAGAGCTGCCCAAAGGTACCTTTGAAGGCGAGTGGCATCAGCAAAGGTGATAACAGAAGGATAGGCTAGGTGTAGTAAGTGTGTCTGTCCACACCAGATGTCAAGGATGACACATACACACTCTCAGACTCAGACATTATCACAGTTGGCAGGGTCAGGATTGGTATTCCTAGGTAACAACTTTGATACACATTATTACACAGGCATCATGTGCAGCACAGACACTAGGCTGATGTATGGGCAACGGGTATGTAAGGGTGAATGACAGAGGGCATGCTACAGTAGGCCAATGGGAGTCGCAGTGAGTGACAATAGCTTCCAAAACATCATTTTCCACACACACCCACACAAAATCTGCCAGTACTTACATGCATGGGTACATAGCTTCACAGGTGTGTAGAGGTCGACCATGCCAGATGGCTGTAGAAGGCTAGGCAATGTGTATACCTTGGCATCACTCCACAGGGCAATGGTCTGCAGTGTGGCCCAGGGGTGTAACCCCTGGATTGTCCCACACAGGTGGGTATTGTATTCACCCTCCACTCATCTGTGTTGTTATTGCAGGTGGCCAGTGCTGCACAATGCTTGCCATGTATGCATTCATTGGTCCATAACATGGACAGTGTCTGCGATGTGCACATGTGCCACATGCATCTTCTGTGACATGTGGAAGTGTACCTGGGTTGTCTGGGGCATGTTGTGTGGAATGCTTGTTATCGTCCAATGTGGCATTCCTGTCATCATGTGGTGAGAACTGGCTAGGCACTGCAGTTGTGCCTGCACCTATATTGACAGCATGATACAATTATTTACTGGTGTTTGCGGCAACTGCCCATATGGGCCATGTGTATAAGGCATAGTATTTCCTTTGTGGAACACATTTGCTGACTCAACAGTTCTTGCATGCATCCATCAAAGGACCACTGTAAGCAATGTTTTGCCTATTGCAGGGATGGAACAAAATGCCATGCCGTCTGTAGTCTAGTGCACTCACACCATGGTTACTATCTGTAGACAATATGCAGAGAACCAGCAATATAGTGGTTGTGGCCTAGAAAAGTGTGTTTGTGTATGAGACATGGGTGGAGAGTCTTATCTGGGCAATAAATCAGTTGCCTATATTTCTCTCTAATCCAGAATGTCACATGCAGGTGTATGGATCTACAACAGCCACTGTTTGATATCTGTTGTCCTTGTAAGGTGGACATTGTGACATATAGATCAATGTAAATATATGCAAACCCACCCCACAATGTGTTCTCTTATTTACACAATCACCACTACCTCCACACAGGATACTGATGAAACACACACACACACACACACACACACACACACACACACACACACACACACACACAAACACACACAAAACAGTACTGAGATTAAACCACTACCTAGCTATGTATTGATACTATAATGTACAGCATTTATCACAAGCGCCACAGAGCTTATAGGGATAGCTATTCCCAAAGGTGCATTTCAAGGACAATTACATCAGCAGACGTGCCAAACTAGGCCAATGGGAAGGGGGTAAGCAGTTGTAAACAGCAGTAAGTGGGTGTAAGAGTGCCTTAATCAGGATGTATCCAACGGCCCTTGTTTTACCCAACAAAAACTACAGCAACTGTAAGGCTCAAACCCAGGACCCTGCATAACGTAGCCATAGTGATTTGCCACTGAACTATGTCAGATACACATAATCATCAGATGTTCAGAAACACATCTTCCAGCACAATCATTCAACAGTACAGGCAACGTATTTAAACATGTTGATATGTGTGTGTGTGTGTGTGTGTGTGTGTGTGTGTGTGTGTGTGTGTGTGTGTGTGTCTGTGTGTGTGTATATATATATATATATATATATATGCACATAGATATATACATATTTATATATGTATATATAGATATATACATATATAAATTAATACATACACACATACATTGTTGTTGTCGCCTCACAGCAAGACTTTGTCCGTTCAACTCTCGGCTAAAGCGTCTTCTGTGTGGAGACATGAATGAAGGGGCGTATCTTCATTGAAGGTTGTGCATCAGGGCTGGCAACTCCGCATGTAAAAATCTTCAGCCAATCATTAGCGGACCGGATTTCCACTGTGGCAACCCCTAACCGGGAAAAGCTGAAAGACACAACAACAGCTATACATATATACATATGTATATATCTATAGATATATATGTATACATACGTGTCTATAGATATAAAGCAAGATATATATATATATATATATATATATATATATATAGTTTCATATATATATAGTTTCATAGTTTCATAGTATAGTACTAGGCTATCTGCCCTGGGGCATTTGTAAGCCTAGCCATAGTGATGTGGCTTTTGCCACCCCATGAAATGGTACAAAAAATGTACAGAATAAATTTAGAATACTGTGCCTCTGTCTAGTAGTGACACAGTGAAGGTCCCCTTATATAATAGAATTAGTTTACTGTGCCCCTGTCTAGCAGTGACACAGATGTGACCCCTGGGGTAAACTTACGATCTCCCATCCACTCATCAAGATTTCTCTTGAAGAGAGTCAGTGAGGGCTCTGCCTAATATGAACTGGGATCTTGTTCCAAAGCATGGGAAGCCTCTGGGTTATGAATCTATCCCTCCAGCATGTCCTATTCATACTTGTGCCAAGGTTAAGTCTTTAGCTCTTGTGGTCTTGATGGATTTGGATTTTTTTGAGGTGGAGCATGTCCATCAGATCCTGATTGGACATGGCCTTGTACGTCAGGCAGAGATCACCTCTGAGCAGGCGGTATGCTACTGAATAGAGCTGAAGTTTCTTTAGTCTGGCAGAATAAGACATATGTTGGAGAACCTTGATCCTCTTGGTGAGGTACTTTTGTGGTCTCTCCAGCTGTTGCAAATGCCGGGTGAGGTACATACCAAATGGGGC
>NC_056732.1:1915892323-1915909823 GCF_019279795.1 Protopterus annectens
GTCCAGTATCATGGTGTGCAACCTACATATTCTTGCAGACTCATGCCATTCTGGCAGGGAAGCTGCAGACACATGCTAATGGTTCTGTGTACATGGTCCAGTACCTTGGTGCTGTTGTGGCTGTGGGTCCCATGCTTGTACATTTATCACCATGACAGGCTGGCCATATCATGCTGTGGCCATACCTCGCAGATGTATGGCTTCACTCGGGTTATGCAGATGCAGGCCTCATATTTCTGGTCATTAACCCTTCATAATCTGGTTTACAAGCAGGTTTGTACCTACCCGTTCCAGTGTTTGAAGGCAGGGATAAGTATGTGCACACATCAGGGTTTCAGCCTTCACACACTCCATGGCAGCCATGCCCCCCCCCCTCTGTCATTCTGTCATCTTCCTACCATTATGCAAATATGTGATAGGTATGCCTATAGTTGGCACTTCATCCCAGCAGTATGTAGGTGTTGATCCACAGTTCATGCATTAGAACATGATGGACATGCTACTGGGATTTGTCAAAATGGACTTGCATTTGTGTTCTGTGGACTGTGTTGTTATGTAGGAGTCCATGGGGTGACATACAGTGGTAGCACATGCGTGACACAGACCTTTGACAGAGGACTGTGGGGCATTGGGCACTGATGCAGGACATCTGCAGCAGGCCACTGCATTCCGTCAGTCATACAGCCCCAGTCTGCGAGCCACTATTACCCTGGGGTGACAGGGTAGGCATACAAGGTGTTGATGGCAATTGTTTCTGTCCTTACTGATCCTCTGGTGTGGATGCCGGCAGGGTGAAGCTTACAGCTAGGGACACATCTTCAGCATGCTGCATTCTGTGGGTATTCCCATAGTAATGTAGAATCATATTGTACTCATTCCTAGCAGCAGGGACATTACCTGTGTGTTACTTGTGTCTGATGGTGTGTGGAGCTGAGTGCATGTGAGCCAGGGTAGCTACTTCCAACTGACTCATAGGTATATGTGGAGCTTCCCCATGCTGGTGGCTTGTGCAGGCATCATACCTCTGCCTTTTGTGGTCTACCAGTGTTTGGCCACAGTACATATCAGATTCCCATTCTACACAACGAACTGATGTGCTGCTGACCTGTATGTACAAATCCAAGGGTGTGTCAATTTCACAGTGACATTTTATACACTCTCTGTGTAGGGTAATTCCACCTGTGTATTGTTTGTATGTGTGGGCCAATATTCATGCTGTGTCCATCCCCAGTGGTGACAAATGACATCCGCAAATTTCGTATGGACTACTGCTGGGATACCATTGTGTTTGGCACTACAGTTGAGTGAACATGGCCCTGATATCAACAGTCCTGGCCATTGGCCACCAGGACACAACCCTCCATGGCTGTGTGCTGAGCACTTTCACACTTTACAGCTCAACTACCTAACACATGGAGCTCTGCATATTGTACACATGCAACAATCCATCCTTCTACTTGGCCCAGCTCAAGTACTCTGTGCTCACTGTTATTAATCCTACACATGGATGCGACAACTGTGGACATTTGATATGACTGCACTAGTATTTCAGGTAGTCTGTTGGCTTCCTTTTAATTCTGTATTCTGACCTATCCTGCAGAATACAGGCATATCAGTGTAGTACAGTGTTTAGGTTTTATTGCCCTACATTCCCATTTCAGACTTCCTACCCTTCAGGACTGACATCCCATTTCCTGACCTGTTATACCCTTCAGGACTGACATCCCATTTCCTGACCTGTTATACTCTGTGTAGGTCTGGAGCGGGGGGGTTCTCCACTGCCATAGCCTGAGGGCCTTAGCACAGCCTTTCTTTGTGTTCATCTACACCTGTCCTGCTGGCTGGATGAGACTGTTGTTGGGTATGTGAACCTCCCTGACATGCATGTGTGTGCCCTATGGACACACATTTGGGCCACCACATGTTCTGCAGTGTGTTCTGTTACCTTGTCTCTTACTTCCTACTTTGGTGACACCAGTATTTGTTATGATTTCATGCTACCCATATAGGAGTCCAGTATCTGCTGCCATCACATTCAGATACACAATTCCCTTGCATGTTCACATCCATACCATTGATACAACTAACAGACCATACTACTGCATTCAGTGATTGATAGGAAAGGTGTCTTACCTTGTGGCTGTGCCAGTATTGAGGGTGGTGCTGGTAGGCTGACTATGTTGGATACACATAGTACACTCCCTATACATTGTAAATCACATGTAGTGTCATGTTTGGAATCTTACTATATGTGCGAGTCAGAGAGTTTCCATTCCCTGGGTTCCTACTTTGTCAGTGTATGTGCTATGCATTGCCTCTTTGCCAAAGCCAGGGCATACTGTGCCTGCCTCCTTCTGCCTACAGGTGCAGGCTCAGGTTGTTCCTCCTCTGAGTCACTCTGTGCCTGTGCTGGCCTTGGCAATGATGGGGGCTGTGTGGTCCTGCACCATGCTGTTCCTGCTGCAGCTGTTTCCACAGGATCATATTGTGTAGCATGGCACATACGACAATTTGGGTACATGTAGCTGGAGAGTACTGCAAGGCTCCACCAGATATGTCCAAGCACCAGAACCATGACTTGAGCATCCCAAACATGCTCTATTATGATTCTGGCTTGTGTGTGTGCCTCATTATGGAGTTCTTGTTCAGGTGTGTGTGCATTTCTGATGGGTGTCATTAGTCACAGCCCCAGTGCATACCCAGCATCCTTCACTAGATGGCCAATTGGGATGTCCCCACTGGCAAAGCGCTGGTACAGCTGCATCAGATGCCAGATGTGGGAATTGTGATAGCTCCCAGGGCTTCCCACACATAATGCCCTGGGCATCGCACATGACCTGACAGTTCATGGGGAAGCCCTTGCAGTTTATGTATACCCTGCCCCGCTCACCGGGTGGTGCTTTGATGTGTATATGTGTGCAGTCTATAGCACCCACTACTGCAGGGTATTCTGCTATTTGGTGGAAGAGACACATATTGCTGGCCAATTCCTCATGGGTGTTGAAGAAAAATATGTGCTCACCAGCATGTGGTGTCATGGCATCCAGGAACTGGTGGAGTACCCTGGATGCTGATGCCTGTGAGATCACCATGATATCTCCAGATGCCCTTTGGGAGGTACCTGTGGCTAGCATTCTTAAGCTTACATATATCTTTGTTTCCACTGGGATGGGTTCCTCTCTGTTGGTTCTGTGTGTGAGGTGTGGCCAGTACAGCTCCACAATTCACTGTAGGAAGTCCCTGTCCATCCTATAGCACTCCACTGTCTCGAGCTCATGTAGACCCTGGTAGGTTACCCTGGGTCTGCACACTTTTCTCCTCACTGTGGGTTGGTCGCCAGCATTCACATCCTCACCACCCTCAACCTCTTGCATATTCTGGTTTATGGCAGGAAAAGCAGCCCCTAGCATTTTGACTCTTGCTTTCATTTTGTAAAAGTTCTCCATTTGTATACACCGGTGGTGCAGAGTTTTTGGGAAAAAACAAGAGGAAAGGGTGCTTGCAATAGTTTATAGTGGTGTGCTGGGCTGGGCTGGGCTGCTGCCTGTTTAATTGTCTGGTTCTGATACATTTCACCTGCCAGCTATGCTAGCTCACCTTGATTACCTTCCTACTGCTCTTTTCCCTTCCTATTACCTTCCTGTTTAAACCCCAGGGTGCGCCGCACAAACCCAGTGCTCAGTTGTGCATAGAGCTGCTATTTCCGTTTTTTTTTTTTTTTTTCTTTACACTTGGTGCGTGCCGCGCACACCTGCTTAATCACCATAAGCACCTTTTACAAGACTTTTGCTTGTCTTGCACTGTGTACACCATGCTTTTCTTGGTGTAAGATAATACAGCCATGGACACACCCCCTGCCTTAGCTCTGCTTAGCTAACAGCAAACCCAAGCCACAGGGCTCCAATTAGCTTACAGTATGCCTGACACACCCCCTTATGAAGTCACCTAACTCTTCGGCTTGCACCTTGGTTTTCATTGTCCTACACGGTTGGGTGCTGCTTAGCACTAACGGGAAATCTGCGATTCAGTACGGTTTTCCTCATGTGCATAGGATTGCCTGCTAATGCTTAGTTACACGTCTGGCACTGAATCTTCACCCATAGCAACCAGTTGTCAGTGGCCATGTTGTCTATTTGGTATAATGGCAAAATTGTGATATTGCCTAGAATGCTTATTTTACTTTTTTTTTTTTTTTTTTTCGGCCGATCCCATTTGTGCGCCACTGCCCTATGCTTACATTGCTGAAATCAGCCAATAAAAAATAAATGTTGAGTTTTTTTTTTCAACATTTTTCTATGCCACTGGCCATATATTTGGCTATTGGCATGCTTTCTACATCATATCTACCCTTTATTTGGAGCTGTCATGGCTCTGTTTTGTAATTTGTAGAAATGTACTCGGCTACTAACATTTCTGCAGATTACGCTAGTCCTGCACAACCTGATTCCAGCTTTCTGGATCACAGATTTACCTAATTTGCATGTTTTTCACCTGCAAATGGGGTAATTTGCATACAGGGGCTGGAACCGTGCAGGACTAGTGCTGGAGCACTTGTGCACGTCAAACGAGCACGTACATGTATTGCTCGGCCGCCATATTGCCTTTGGTAGCCCTTACATGGTTCCTGCATGCTGTGTAAGGCTTGCTGAATCCGGGGGAAAGTGTAGGGGTTATTAATTCCCATGACTTGCAGAATTAGATAATACTAATGCACTGCTAAATGGAAATATGAAAAGTTAAAAACAAAAATACCATTAGTTCCCAAATACATCTTGGGAATATGGCTAGAAAATTCTTTATAAATTGTATACATGGAACTGGAAAGATTACATACTGGCAGTGAATATAAAACAATTACAAAAAACAGATTCACTGTCACCTGTAATCATCTTTTTATATAATACTATTAAGTATTGCAGTTCATAATGGACTGGAGTTTGATATCATTTAAACTGGACTGGAGATTGATATCATTTAAACTGACTTTCTTGGTACTTTCACCATGGTACTTTATAACAAATTAAGAAATTAAATGACTTCCATATCTCCAATGAGATTACACATTGGATTTTCAGCCACCTGACTGAAACAGAATGGTTTAATATCCAACTCAATGTCTGGAACTCTGAGGTAAGAAGTCAATCTTAATAGCTCATCTGTTCAATACGTCTGATGTTAGAAATAGAGACTCAGTAATGCATCATTTTTACTGATGTTATCAAACTTGGAAAGATAAATATGCATTTTATAATATAGAAAATTATATCATTAACTACAATTTCTTTGAGTTTCAAGTCACCATCTTTCTATCAGTGAGATAAAAACAATATCTGTCACTTTTGATATGTTCATCTTACATCTTAGGGAGTCAAATATTACTGTATGAAGAGGAATTTAAAGAGTTTTGGCATTATAGTTTGCAGTTATGCTCTCTGTTGATAAACATTGGTAGAAATTACAAAAAAAAAAAAATGATTGCAAACCTATATCTCTGCTCAGTTTCATTATAGGAAGCAAACAGTACCGTTGCAAAAGAGTAACATTTGAGGACATTTTTCTTGACACTCCAATGTGAAACAGATAAGATTATATTTTATTTTTTATGACCTTGCAAACTTCAATGAATTTAAGTAATGACAAATAACTTCTTTCAAGCATTTGTTATCCAAGTATCACCACAATGCATCCTGCAACTTGTATGACAGGCACGTGTACATCTTGCAAGAATAGAAGGCATGGTTTTTGCTTTCCACTCAACCAAGTTGAGTGTCTGAATTGGACCAACGAAAACAAGGGTGAATGCAATGCTCTATGTCAATTCAATAAATACTGGAATAGGATTTACTTATTTAGTTTTGCTGACCAAGTTAATCCTGCTAGGCATATATCTATTTTTCAGGAGAGCCCAGACACGGTATTATGAGACGTGTATGGTCCATCAAGTCCCATTTGATTAGAGGACCATTTCAGCTAATTTCTCAAAGTATAACTCTGACCCAGTTCATATTATCCAATTTTGCTAAGGTCTTGTGATTCTACTTAAAATATGCCAAAGGTGTAATGGGGCACTGTAGTTTGAGTACTTTAGCACAAAGGGTGGGAAGAACCTATGAGTTGTGTTGGCAAGAACCCAGTCAAGCAGACAGCAATTACCACTTTTAAGGACTGGTCTGGTATGAATGATAGTTTGTTGAAAGGAGAGTATTTCAGGTTTGTTCTAGAGTTACTTTTCATCTGAATGTAGAGTACTGAATGTAGAGTACTGCAAACAGTTTTTGATGAAGTCACTATGTGTGTGTGTGTGTGTGTGTGTGTGTGTGTGTGTGTGTGTGTGTGTGTGTGTGTGTGTGTGTGATGTAAAAGCAGTAACTGAAAGCTTCAGGTGTTTGTTGATAGGGTATAAGCATATCATCTATTTTCAATCACAGTAGGTGCCATTTAGAAATTGTGTTACTAGTACAAAGGGAGTGCTTATTATTGGATGTAGTATACAGAGGGCATGCGTATTATTGGATGTAGTATACAGAGAGAGAGAGTGCTTATTATTGGATGTAGTATACAGAGGGCATGCTTATTATTGGATGTAGTATACAGAGAGTGATTATTATTGGATGTAGTATACAGAGTGCTTATTATTGGATGTAGTATACAGAGGGTATGCTTATTATTGGATGTAGTATACAGAGAGAGAGTGCTTATTTGATGTAGTAACAGACGGCATGCCTATTATTGGATGTAATATAGAGAGGGCGTGCTTATTATTTGATGCACCATACTTCAACCTGTCTATATTTCAGGCATGTAGGGTCATTAATACACATAAATACCACTGATGACATTATGTCCTCTTCAGTGAAATACTCTAGATATGGAAGGTTAAGGAAACCAGCTAAATATGATGATAGTCCCTTAATTTTGAGATCTGTGAAATCTTATTAAAATAATGAAAAAAAATGAAATGATAATGTTTAGTTCAATAGCAGATACAGTGGCATGTGTTTCCTTACAGTGTTTTGAAAGTCATGAATTCTTATTCTAATACCCATTTTAGTGTATAAAGAATGCAATTTGATTCTGAAGTGAGATATTAACTGTCACTGACTTAGATGGTAAAGTGCTTCCCAGTAGGGAAAAAACTTTTGAAATTAGTTACTGTTTACAACGCATATGTTTCTAGGGAGACTGTGCGAACATAATATTGGAAAATGCCAGTGCATAAAGAAAGTGTCAAATGATTATAGAAACATTTAAGTAGCTAGAACAATTTCTTTCACTTCCCTATTACTTTTTGCCTCTATCATTGGTACTTTTTTTGGCATTTTGATTTTTCATACAGTGATCATTTTTTTTTATCTGTAAAGGTGAACTGTCAGGTATCGTTTTCCTTTAATATACTTTAGACTTTTGGCATTCATGGTACTCATATTTTTATTACTGTAGCCTAACATTACTATTGTAATATTACTGCAATATCTTCAGCTTCCTGTTTTCATGAGGTGTTTCAAAAGAATCAGAATAGTGTGTACAGTACCTGTGAAGTGTTATATTGACTTTCTGGAGTTTGGTCTTAACTTTTAAGCTGCTGCATTTTGCAGTTTCTTTAAATGCTGACTTGCATTAACTACTTGTACTCTTTGTTAAAGGGTTTTGTGCTAATAATTATGCCAGTATGGTTTTAGCACTGTGGGAATTGAATGGTTTTGTCTCATATATTCAGTGTTATATACGTTTTGTGGGTGGTATCTTTCCTGTGTCGACAGGCTCTCGACCCATTACATGATTTTATTGAATATTTACACACTACTACTTATTTTGTGAAGTTTACCTTTAGATAGTCCAATTTATCCATTGAATTTCTAGATGTGTAAGTTTACAGAAATAATGAACATATAAGTACCACCACCTTATATAATAAACCATGCAAGAAGAATGTTGTACTTCACAGACTTAGTATGTATCTCCAGTTTTGTCCATATAAATGTTTTAAAAGACCGGTTTACAAGGGCAGCGAGACTGAATAATGATAAAACACTCCCTACTGTTTCTAATGATGTGTGATGATTTTTTTTAACCAGAGGTTATAAAACTGTTGAAATAGATGATGTCATTTCTGAAGTTACGTTATGTAGGAAATCCATAGTGAAAACGTGTTTTAATTAACCTTTGATTGGAGGTGAAAAGAGGCCTGGAAATATGAAGTGTCTCTAGGGTTTTAACTCACCTATTTCGAGTGATGTTAATAAGATTTGTAATATTGTTAAAAGATATGGTCAATAATTTCAATGAATAATGAATTTAAGAAAATTCTGGCTAATGAACAAAACTTTTTAAAAATTAAAAATCCCTTAAGTAGAATTTATGGTATAGATCAGTGGTGCACAACAACCAGCCCTGAGGCCAAATCCAGCCCTCGACGCAATACCATCCGGCCCCCAGAAAGTAACCACATTTTTTTTAAAAAAGGTGAAAAAATGCTATGCCTTACTCCAGTCATGGAAACATTTCAGCACGTGCTTACTTAATTGACTGCAGTTGCACACACCTCTAATTTTAGCTGCGGAAGTAACTATTCTTTCTTGTTTATAACTTGTAGTCTGTAAATAGTAATAACTTTCTGTAAGAGTTTGTAATAAATCATGGGTGCAAGCCAGAATAAAGTTAAATGCAAAGTTGTAGAAAACGGGCAATTTCATGACTGCTGTCTTAACTAAAAATGCCAGTCACCTGTACCTATTGTTAACTCGTAATGACTTACTCTGTTTTGAGGTGGCCCACAGATGCATTAATTCGTATAGTGGCCCTCCCCACAAAAAGGTTGTGCACCACTGGTATAGATGATCAGGACAACATCCTAAAACCTAACACAGAGGGACTTTTTTCTTTAACGATTGTAATGCGTGTAGTTCCGCTTTATGTGCGCCTAGTTTTGTTCATCCAAATACTGCCAAATGTTACACATTTGAATTTTATGCAGAATGCAAAAGTAATAATTTAGTCTACATAGTGGTATGTACTGTTTGCAAATGTTTTATGTTGTTAAAACTAATTGTCCCTTCAAGTAATGAGTTTTACATTTAAATGACATTACAATGGGAAAACCCTTGAGGGCTTTGGCAAAACATTACAATGGGAAAACCCTTGAGGGTTTTGGCAAAACATGCAAGTGCCTTGATGTTACACACATTTTAAGTTCTTGGTTTTACAATTGCCATGATTTGATTTGGGGTGGATCATGTCAATTAGACAAAATATGCAGAGTTAAATGGACTGTAGAACTGCAAGCAGACAGAGATTCAAGACTTAATGACACTGTTCCTTTAAACTCAGTGCTGAGGTCATGTGACTTGTTTCATTCTTCTTTTAATTTATACAAGTCTTTTGGGTTTCTATTCCCATGACAGGAATGGACCCCATTCCTAAGTCAAAGTATGATTAAAGTTCATGAAATTGGTATTACTTCAGTCTATGATGTCAGCCAGAAGTGCTGTTTGCACCACCTGTAATATGCCCAGTAATGAATCCTTCTGCATTTCATATGGAGTTGCATGCATTGGCAACATACCCAACTAAGATTGTTTATTCTTTTTTATAAGCCCCATTGCTCCTACTACTATTGGAACTATCTGGGTATCTTTCTTCCACATTGATCTCATTTCTGTCTCTCTCTACACAATACACTGTAGTCACTGGATGTAGAAATTTCAATGCACAATGCTACTTTTGGCTTCTTTTCATGAACCACTATGTCTGGTTTTCTAGTATCCATCCTTAGAACTGTTGGTAATTGGTGATCCCATGTGATGTAGGCTTCATCATTTTCTATGATGCTTTGTGGCTCATGTTTCCAGTGTTTTTCAGCTACTTCAATGCCATAATGTTTACACAATCCCCAGTGCAACAGTCTTGCCACATTATTATGCCTTTCAGTATACAGTCCTTCTGCCATTTGTATGTCACAACCAGCAACAAGGTGTGCAACTGTTTCTAGTTCTGTTCTACAAAACTTACATTTGTCTGTTTCTCCCACATGATCAATGGACTTTCTAAACCAACATGTGCGTAGCCCACTATCTTGGGCCTCCAATATTAACCTTTCATCTTTTGGGTTGAATTTGCCTCTCCTTAACCATTCCTGCATTTGATCCTGATCAACATGAGATTCTTCCAGAAGTTTTCTATACTTGCAACTATATGTATGTTTTTTCCACATTTCTTGGCTTCTCATCTGGTCCTTCACCTTCCATTCATTCTTTTGTTTGTTTTTTTTTGGCACATTCATTGCCGCCTGATTTTTATCTAATTTTGGTTTGATTACCATTCCTGCTTGATGTCGATATGCTTCTGCTAGACTAAGCAAGGTCATCTGAGATTTATTCTCCTCTTGTTTCAAAACTTTCACTACATTTGGGTCCTGTGAGGTCAGCAGATGTGTGCAGTCCCACAATTGCAGATCTATACATGTAATCAATTTCAAGGAAGCCCATCCCTCTTTCAGAATGGGGAATATATAATCTTGGTATGCACTGATTTTTATAAATCATTTGGTGAGCATGAAGCATCCTTCTTGTCTTCCTATTTAATCTATCCAACACATTTCGGGGCCAGGCAATGACTCAAACTGTAAGTCAGGACAGGAAGAGCAAATTGGTTTATAGCTTGAATTTTGTTCCTAGATGTCAACGCTGTTTTCAGGATTAAAGTCTTCTAAAATATTCCTTGCTAAGTTTTATTCACATTTTTTCATGCTATATTGTTATTTATACACTCTCTTGCTCAAGTTCTTTTATATCACACTGTTGTCCCAAAGTGATGTTTCCTTGGTGCTGTAGTTTTCATGCTTTAAAGGTTGCTTTTGAACAATTACCAGGAACAAACAACATTCTTATATCGGTAAGTTTTGACTACTTGCAGTTGTGCTTTTAATTCCTCATCTGATGAGCTATACAGTTTTAAATAATTGACAAAGAAGATGAGAACTCTTTACACTTTGTTTTCTAGGAGCCAAATTATAGCCATGGCCTAATTAATGGTTTAAGGGCAAGACAGAATAGTAGAAGTGACAGTCATCCTGGAGTATCGCCCTTTGGATTTTTATCCCAGGAATAATTTGTCCTTTATAATGGCTTAATTGCAAAGTGGTCTGCCACTGTTTCATGGTCACTGTAATGTAGTTGATCAGTGTAGGATATATCTCATACATTTTAAGCACTCTTATTCATTAATGTGGGATACTATCAAATGCTTTTTTGTAGTCAATCTATGCCATACTTAGATTCTTCCCCTTTTTACAGTTCTCCATTATGACTTTATTTAGCAACAGATGATCCTTTGTTCATACAACTTTTTTGCTGCCCTTTTGCTCTATTGCCATAATTATGTTTACTTCTAAATGACTATAAACTATCAGCATCAATTCCAGTGTATAGTTTATACATAGTTGGAAGGCAAGTTATGTTACGGTCTATAATTTTTAGGGTAGCTTGCAGGTTCACTTAAGTAGGAGCATTGATTTTTCTGTTAGCCAGGTTGGTGTTCAGGGTACTCATATATACAGTTTACTCATGGCTACATCTTTGTACAAGGATGTAAATACTTTTAATCAGAAGTTAGGTACAGCATCTGGGTCTGGTGTTTTACAGTTAGAGGCTTTTCTTAACTTTATTTCAATCTCTCTGGCTGTCACTTCATCCCATTTCATATCCTGTACCTTTAAACTTCTTATACTTTCTTTTACATCTTCTATCCATTTAGCATCTTTGTTATGATCCACAGAGTCTTCATAAATACTTCTCCAAAATGTATCTTTCTTCTTTTTTGGGTGGTCTTTCTATTCCTTTTACCTTGTTTCCCAATTCTCTATACAACTTTTTGGGGTCATCAATAAATGCTTATTTTGTACTTTTCCTTTATATTTACCGGTGTATCTTCTACGTTTTTCTGCCTGTGCTGACATTTTTAGTTTATTATTTACAACAGTGCATGATGGATCTTGATCTATTATAGTACAGTGCATTGCTTTTATCTCATCTGAGTATTTTTGTTGATCTGCTCCCTCTTCTATATTTCTCTAACAGTGACACTTCTTGTCTTAACTGTTTTAGAGTTTTCTGTATTTGATCCTTCCATGATGGTATTCAATTTCGCCCCTACCATTCCTTTACTACCCTGTGTTCTTGTGGTAGAATTTTATCTATTATTAATTTAGCTGCACAATAATATATCCGGTTTACTTCTGTTATATTGCATGGATCTCTATGGACAGTCCTAATTACGGTGTTCATTTGTTTTATCAAACTTCTGACTTTTTGGGTTTTGACCTTCTTCAGACCATTTCTTTCATTAATTTTAATATATTTTGGTGGTGCAGTGGTGTGGCAGTAACATTGCCACATCACAGCAAGAGATTCTTCAGTTCAATTCTCAGCTGGAGTGCCTTCTGTGCAGAGTCTGCATGTCCTCCCTGCATTCATGTGTGTTTCCTCTGGGTACTCCGGTTCCCCCATGTTGCAAAGACATGCGTCTGGAGCATTTATCCCAGGGCCTCCACTAAAAATTGGCTTTGTACCGAGTTGGACTTTCCTGGTAAACAAATGTTTAAATAAATAAAAAATAAAATATTTGTCTATCTCTATTAAATCAAACAACTCTTCTCATAGCTCATTTTCTTCTAAGCTGAGGGCACTTTTTTTGTTCTCCATTTTCTATGAACATTCTGTAGATAGTTCTATAGCATCTTCCTGTGACATATTCTCTTCAATTTCATCCTGTGTCATCCATTGCTCTGTCATATGGGGACTCACTGGCCTATCACTCCTCAACATTGACTGCTCCAGAATTGGCACAGTTTCCTGTTCCTTCCCTTGCTGTCCGGCTTCAAGTGACAATTTATACAGGTTTGTGGAAGGCTCTAAAATATCTTCATATGGTATTTACCATATGAAGGAGTTTTACAACGTTTAAATCACACTAAAAAGGGAAAAACCTTGAGTGCTTTGGCAAAACATGTTAAGTGCCTTGATGTTAGACATAGATTTAAGTTCTTGGTTTTACAATTGCTATGATTTGATTTGAGGGGGATCATGTCAATTAGACAAAATATACCAAGTTAAAATTGGGCTGCAGAACTGTGAGCAGATGAAGGTTCGGGAATTAATTACACTGTTCCTTTAAAAATCAGTGCTGAGGTCAAGTGACTTGTTTCATTAATGAGGAGTTTTTGGTGATAGTGTACTTTGCATGTTTTTAATTGTGTGTGGTCTGAAGAAGCGCCTTAAGTGGCAGGAAAGCACTTTGTACAATAAATTTTTATTTTATATTCAGTTGTGTATGATGTTTTTCCTCTAAATTCCTGGAGCTTTATTATTTTCAATTTATCTTAATTTAGTTAATACTTTTAATAGGCAATGGGTTCAGTGAGTTTAGTTTTACCAGTTTCTAGAATTTAACTACATTTTTTGTCTTTAAGTTAAAAAGAGTCAACATCCTGAGTTTACTGATTTAAGGAATTATATAAAGTCTGAATTCTTATAAATTTTCTGCTACTTCAGTCTTTAGTTTATATTTGATATCTGTAATTTATTTTATTTTTATTTGGTTGGCACTAGCTTGTATCTGTGATCTTTTAATTAGGGTGTGCATATCTTTGAGTCATCAAAAATGATGATGTTTAGTTTTTCTAAAGGCCAACTCTTCTGTAGGAGAAAAAAATATCTTACTAGTCCTTGCTAAGACAGTGGACCTGATTCATAAGTATTTCAGCAAGTATTTCGTAAGCACTTTCACCCTGATAGGGCTTCCTCAGACCATATACGGTATATGGTCTGAGGAAGCCCTATCAGGGTGAAAGCGCTTACCACTGTTCCTGTTTTTCAAATAAAGTGAGATTCTGAGGAAGATACTGGCTCTTATTGCATGATTTTATATAGCAGCAGCCTTTGTTCATTCCGACACCTTGGTATTATCTTAAAAATCAACATGTGTTTGCTGTCTTAGTTCCAATATTTGGGCAAAAGTATAAGGCAATCACAGTCAAAATTCTGTTATTATAAACCGTCATCACCATGGCAAACAACATCTTGATCTTCTTCCTTAAAATAATCTTGGGCATTTTCAGGTTCTTTCACAAAATCAAGAATGTCCTTTTATTTTTAAGTCATATTTGAGCCAGGATCTCATATTGTAAAAGTTTCCATTTATTCTTATCTTGCACACTAATAATGATTTGTTGCAAAAATAATTTGTGGTTTATTAACATTAAGGTATTTTATTAGGCATCCCCCTTTTAATGTTATTCAAGCTAATGGCATTCAAATACATAAGATTTATCTCCATGTCAAATTTAATTTTGTTTCACTGAAATTAATAGCAGTATATAACTCAGGAAAGATTTGTACCTGTCAATGATACCCCACCTAACAAACATCAAGACCAATAGATAACTTTTTATAACTGATCTACTAGTAGTTTTCCTAGTATTTTTGAAATAGTCAAGTATATTAACAATTATTTAAAAATAATAAAACTCAAAACTAATAAATAGCCTAGGTCAGTTAGGCTCATCCAATTAAATTACCCACATTTATCTTGTCCTATAAAACACATTTAATAACGTTCTCACTATAAGGTCATCTGCTGTCCATCTTAAAAATAACCTTGAAGTTATTTTCTGTTTTAGTTTAAACCTTCTAATCTATCCCTCACTGTATATATTTTAATTTTCTGTCTCATTTCTTACTAAATTCAGTCTTTAAATAATTTTTCTTTTTACACATTTTCTACTGGTTCTATTATTATTTATTATTATTTTCCATTTTCCCTCCCTCCTTTATTTTAAAGGTCTCTTATTCCTTACTTTTCTTTCTCACTTCTTGCATTATATTTTTGTTTTTATTTCTCCTCATGTTCTATCACTAAGGCCTTCTTTCTAGATTTTGTTCTACTTTCACCATTCCTTTTTATACTTACCATATTCTCATTTTAGCCTGTAACACTAAAAATTATGTTCTTTCTATTTATTATTGCCTTTTCTTCTACTATTCCCTATTTCCTTTATTTAATTTTTCTTTTTTGTCCCTCTTCACTTTTCTTTTTCTTCTTGTGGACTGTATACTAATATGCATCAATAATCAAAATAAATTTTTAGTTTGTTCAAAATATT
Source organism: Protopterus annectens (assembly GCF_019279795.1). NCBI lineage: Eukaryota > Metazoa > Chordata > Ceratodontiformes > Protopteridae > Protopterus > Protopterus annectens. The sequence continues at coordinate 1,915,907,481 of NC_056732.1, forward strand.
ATTTACATTAACACTGTTATGCTTAAATATTCTGGTTCAAAACACTATTACATGTGTTACTTTGGGGGTGATTCAACTTCTCAATTACAACCATGTATGTGCACATTTTTGGTATTTTAAAAAACACTCAATCATATTATACCATGCTTTCGGGTATTCTTACACTAAAATGAAACCATGGTATAATGATTAATCTTCACCATTAAGACTCGTAGCTGTATGCCCCCATTCCAAACTGAATGTCAATTCAACAGAGACTATAAGAAGTCATTGTCTCTCTTCATGCACGTTGTAGTAATCTCTTTTCTAGCGGCATGATAGCTATAATCTGTGCATATCAATTCTCAACTCCACAGGTTGTCACAATAGCAACTTGATGAAAATAATCTGCTTAAACTAGCAATTAACTGCTTATTTGATTAATTGTGTACTTCACAACCTCCTAGCACTTGAAAACCTAACAGAACTTAAAACATTGCAGGGACAAAGACTTAAAATCAGGGATGAACTCAAGTTCCTCTTCAACAAACTATGAATGAAGATAGAGCAACCAGTTTTGCTTTAGCAAATTCTTTCCACCGGATATGAGGTCCAAGTCTCTAGTATCAGAGAATATGCAACAGCCCCAGTCCTTGTCAGAAATCATCAACTTCATGAGTGACAGACCAGCACTACTAAGCAATATTCAGAACACTGAGGAATCAGGCAACATGAACAACATACATCCAGCATAGAACTCCACTACAATCTTTTCTAGAGTCCCCATACATGTTTATTCTTATTTATGGTTTTATGGATTTGCAGGTTATTTGGCATCAGAAGTCCAAGATATTTCCTAACATAATGCCTGTTTCAGTCAGATTAGTGCATTTTTGCTTCATATCAATGTAAATGAACACATTTTAAACATATCTAGAATTTTTCACCAGTGAGCAATTTTGCTTCCATAAAATATTAGTAAAAACAAAACACACCTTTGGAAAACCACATACACTGAGAGAAGTGCTTCAAAATGCAACTGTCACCCTCACGATACTTCTGCATGAACAGAACACTATGTCAGTTTCTCCTGCAAGAAAAGTACAGTATGAGCCAATGCCATGACAATGACCGATAAAGCCCTAACTATGGCCCAGGTGACCTACACTTGAATAATAGCTTGGGTGTCTGAGATGTTAGTGGGTAGGGAGGAATGAGTGTGCCCTTCTGGGTGGAAGCATTCATTGGTAACATATCCTGAGGGGAGATGTGGACCACAAAGGAGGTGTATCCTTCAGGCATGCCAATGAATACAAGGGTGGGGGTCAGGAAAATAAAGGTGTATTATAACACCCTCAGCAAGCAGAGTCAGTTGCTAACAATGCCCCCAGGACACCCTCAACATCCACACCAGCCCCAGCTCAATAAAAGAACTCTGGGGTAGGAAAGAGGGTAGACCCCTTAAAGGATAAGGGCAATGAGACAGCATGAAAGATAACACATGGTGAAAGGAAATATAAAAGGTACATAGTATAGAAGTTAATTAATATGAAAAAGGATACGTTTCATTTACTAAAGAAGTATTAACACAAAAATAAAAACAAAGCAACTTGATATTCAGAAACTAGAAACATTAAGATCTATGACCTTTTCATGTATATGTATGGGTGTGTGTGTGAATATACACATATATATATATATATATATATATGTTGTTGCTTTCGGCTTTTCCCAGTTAGGGGTCGCCACAGTGCAACTCCAGTCCGCTAATGATTGGCAGTAGATTTTTACGTGCTGAATTGCCAGCGCTGATGCACAACCTTCAACGAAGGTTCGCCCATACATGTCTCCGCACAGAAGACGCTCTAGCTAAGAATAGAACGGGACAACGTCTTGTTGTAAGGCGACAACGCTACCGCAGCACCACCACACACATACACACACACACATATACACACACACACACACACACACACACACACACATATATGGGTTCACTACATAATCTCGAAATTTTGAAATACCGAATTTCAAAATCTCAAGACTATATAGCCGAAACCCTTAAATACCGAAAGACCAAAAGCACAAAATTCAAAATCCCGAACACTACAATAAGCATACACCACACACATATACACCTTCACAAACATACAAACCTACATTACATACAAGCAGGGGCAAGCCCCCCTGCACCCCCCATGTGGGGGGCTTCACCCCCCCACCCCTCTACTTAAATATACTAACTCCAAGGTCGCGCTACACAGACAAACACACAAAACACCACCACACACTTACATTCCCCTCGCACACACACTTCAGTCACAACACACACTAACACTCACTAAAGCCCCTAACCAACACACT
>NC_056732.1:1915914823-1915989823 GCF_019279795.1 Protopterus annectens
ATATGGTTTGGTTCCATGGTTTGACTGTATTGACTTTTGATTTGTTTTAGACTCCTTCTGGATCGTTTACCATTTACAGATTGTAGTAATTTATTGAAGACCCATGGAGTTTTACCCATATTTGTGAACTCCATCTTTTGTGAGACGTCTAGAAAGTCAGTCAATGTATGAAAAAAATTACTCTGTATTTAACAATTGGCCAGATTCAATAAAGCATACACTAAGTGTACACTATTCTGAGGAAAAAACAGACATAAAGCACATTTTCTTCCTCTTAATTTTAGTGTTCTTACTGACATTCTTGCAGCTTTAAATACTGACAGGGATTCATAAAGGTTACCACAAAATGTATACTACATGTACAATTAGTGTTATCTTTCTAAATGACTAGAAAGAATAAAAAAGTGTGATAAGAATTTTACTGAATACTGGATTAACATCCCAGATAGAAGAGAATATTCTTTTGACATTAATCAATTAATTTGGCATCCATCTGCAACTTCTACCTTACCTCATAAACAACCAACTTCTAAACCCTACACATGATTTTAGACCCGGCCACAGCACTTCCACAGCTCTCCTCTCCTTCCTATAGTTAATAAGGTCCATGACACTGGCCACATCATGTCCATTCTCCTCCTTGACCTCTCTAAGGCATTCAACACCATCTCCCATAACCTTTTCACTAAACTCTCCAAACTAAATATATCACACTCCTCTATTAACTGGTAGGCAACAAGCAGTCAGATGGAAAAAGCCACCTCCCCTTTTCTCAATACTTCCACAGGTGTCCCCCAGGGTTCAATTTTAGGCCCCTTCTACTCAATATATTCATAAACGATTTCTACCAAGCCATCCCAAATGCCAACCTTTTTCAATACGCCGATGATTCAACAATAACCTGCTCTGCCTCTTCTATACCCACCCTGGTTGAATTAACCCAAGATGCCTTCTCCTCCACTGAGCAATGGATGGACAACCATCTAGCACTCAATGCTACTAAAACTAAACTCATGATCTTTACTGCTTCCAAAACCACCACCCTAGATAAACCTCATTCTCAGTCACCAGTCAAAATACTCCTCCTCTCAAAATAGTCTCTACTAGGAGTCCTGATCAATGACCAGCTAAATTTTGATAATCATCTAAAGTAAATATAAAAAACACAAAAAATAGGCATGCTTTACCTCCACAACCGTTAAATCTCTCCCTCCAGTAGGCTCACCCTTGCCAATACTTACCTTATCCCATCTCTCCTTTACGGTCCATCTAGCCTTACTAACCTGCAATCCTCCCTCAAGACTAAACTCTCCTCTTGCTATAATAAAATTTGCAACTGGACATACATCCACTTCCCATCACTGCACTGCCCTACACCAACTGAATTGGCTTGAGCTGTCCATTTACCTCATCTATATTCAACTTGTCCAAGCACACAAACTTCTTTTCATCCCTCTGTCCCTTTCGCCACCACCTTTAAAATGCACCAACCAAATAGACTTGAGATCTAATTCCCAAAATCTAATTGAACTGCATAAACCTGCCCGTCCACCAGGCAAACATCTAATGTCCTTCTCTCTAGCAAATCATTGGAATTCCCTCCCACCTCTCATCCACACCACCAGCAGCCTCTCTTCATAGGTAGGTACTAGGCTATCTGCCCGAGGGAATTTATAAGTCTAGCCAGAGTGTGTCAGCTTTCGCCGACCCATTGATTAACTGAGCCTCTGTCAAGAAGAGCCAATGAAGTGATCCCAGGGGTGTATTTTCTGTTACCCATCCACTCGTCAAGATTTCTCTTGAGTGTTAGTGAGGGGCTCTGCCTAATGTAGTTAAGAATTTTGTTCCAAAGCATGGGGGGGTCTCTGTGACGGGAATCTATCCCTCCAGCATGTTCTATTTACTGTTGTGGCGAGGTTTAGCTCACTAAAGCGAGTGGCTCGCAGTGACTTAGATTTCTTTAGGTGGAGTATGTCTATCAATTCTGAGTTGGACATGGCTTTGTAAGTCAGGCAGAGATCACCTCTGAGTAAGCAATATGGCAGCTGGAGTTTTTCCAGTCGGGCTGCTTAGAACATATGTTTGAGACCAGTAATCCTCTTGGTGAGGTACTTTTGTGGTCTTTCCAGCTGTTGGAAGTGTCTTGTGAGGTACATCCCAAATGGGGCATTGTACTCTGATGGGTCTGATGAGTGACGAGTAGAGGGGCACTATAACCTCTATTTCTAGATGTGAACCCTTTAGTAAATAGATGGGTTACATAGGATTTCCTAACTACTTTGGCAATATAATTTTCAAAGGAGAGATTACTATTTAACTGGGTCCCTCGACCTCTTATTACCTCTTCTGTATTAAGGGGGCAGCCACCTATGTGGTAATTCATGGGCGTTTCCCAAACGGGATGACACTGCATTTTTTGGCATTTAGCTTGACACCATGACTGACACCAGGTGTCTGTCTCAGTAAGGCCCTTTTGGAGAATGTCTGTGTCAGCCGGTGAGTCAATTATGGCTCCCAGTTTGCAGTCATCGGCGAACTTGGTTAGCCATAGTCCTCCTGTGTTTGCCTGTACTTCTGAGAGGTATATGCTGAACAGTAGGTGTCCCAGGACCGAGCCTTGTGGGACACCACTTGTGACTGGTTTAGAGTCAGACCTGGAGCCCACTATTTTTACCGTGTGAGTTCTGTCTGTAAGCCAGCTGGCAACCCATGTTGTGACGTAGGGGTTTATGTTCAGGCTGGTGAGTTTTTCTATAATTCCAGAGTGGGGAATGATGTCAAAAGCCTTGGCAAGGTCAAGGTAGGCTGTGTGAACTACGTTCCCATCATCTATGGCCTTGGTGACTGTGTCGAAGAAGTCAACCAGGTTTAGTAGGCATGATCTGCCTTTAAAGCTGAACTGGGTCGGGTCAGGTGTTTGGAGGTTCCCAATGTCTTTGTTAATGAGTTCCATGAGGATGCCCTCCAAAGCCTTGCAGACCAAGCTAATCAGGCTTATGAGATGATTGTTACCTGAGCTGCGCCATTCTATGGGCACATAGCCTGTGGAGAGGCTGAGGTTGAACAGTGTGTTTAGGCAGGGGGTTAGTTTGTTCTGTAGTTCATGCAAGACGCAGCCTGGGACACCATCTGGCCCTATTGACACTGTGCTTTTGGCTTTTGAAAGGGCTGTTTTCACCTGTGCATCTGTGATTTCTGGGACACTACACTTTTCTGGTATTGTTGTGGGCCCTTTTGGGGATGAGAGGGGGGTGAAGTTTGCACGGAATCCATCTGCCAGGATGTTAGCAATATCAGTGGGTTCGGTATATTTTGTGCTATTTTGCACTAGCTCAGAGCATATCTGTGAGTTGCCACTTAGATTCTTGACATAGCTAAAGAAGGCTTTGTGGTTATCTTTCAAATCCTTGGCTATTTTTCTTTCAAAGTTAGCCTTGGAGGATTTTATGAGGGACCTTAGTTTCTTACTGATACTGATCAGGGATGTCTTTCCTTCTTGGGATGTGCTTTTTTTCTGAACTAGTTTCCTCCTTCTATTGTATAGCCTATTTATGGCAAGGGTCCTCCAGAGTGGTTTCCTTCACTTAGGGGAGTGAGTTTTGGTATGTGCTCAGAGTGCATTTGTAAAGGTTTCTGCATCTTGGGCAGGTTCATAGGTAGGTGCTAGGCTATCGGCCCAAGGGCCTATGTAAGCCTAGCCATTAAGGTTCCCTGGTTTACACCACCCCAGAAAGTTATTTTCCTGTGCCACAGTTGAGCAGAGACACAGAAGTGATCCCCGAGGTGTATTTCCTATTTCCCATCCACTCATCACGATTTTTCTTGAAGAGTGCTAATGAAGAACTTTGCTTGACATAGATGGGTAGCCTGTTCCAGAGTATGGGAAGTCTCTGGGATAGGAATCTATCCCTCCAGCATGTTCTGTTTATTGTGGTGACAAGGTTTAGGTCCCTAGAGCGTGTAGCTCGGACGGATTGAGATTTCTTTAGGTGTAGCATGTCCAACAACTCTGGGTTTGACATAGCTTTATAGGTTAGGCAGAGATCACCTTGGAGTAGACGATATGCTATGGAGTAAAGCTGCAGTTTTTTGAGGCGGTCAGTGTAAGGCATTTGTTTGAGTCCAGTAATCCTCTTTGTGAGGTAGTTCTGTGGCCTTTCCAGCTGCTGCAGATGTCTTGAGAGGTACATTCCAAAAGGGGCGTTGTACTCAATGGGTCTAATGAGTGTCGAGTAGAGGGGAACAATGACCTCTTTTTTCCTGGATGAGAACCCTATTAGCCTTTAGAGTGGGGGCTGTGAAACTTACCACCTCTGTCTTAAATAAGGTGAAGTTTGCTTTAGAAAAGTTTTTTACTGTGGTTTCCTTAGTTGGGGGTGGTGGTGGGGTGTGGACATCTAGAGTGATTAGTTTATGGTCTGATCTAACCAGTGATGGGTTGACCTCTGGTGTGGAACACCTGTCGCCCATGTTGGTGATGACCAGGTCCAATATGTTTTCACCTCTGGTAGGGGAGCTTACCAGCTGATCCAGGGCATTTGAGCTGATAAATTCCAGGAAGAGCTGGACCTGGGAGTTTGTACTGGAGTAGTTTTCCCAGTTAATAGTAGGGCAATTGAAATCGCCCAATATCAGGGTGTTTGGTAGGACCTTCATGTTTTCCAGTGTCTCCAGAAAGGTGGAGTGGTGGTCCTGGGTCATGGAGAGTGATCTGTAGCAGGCCACAATTTGCATTGCAGATTTGCCTGATAGTTGCACAGGGATGAACTCGGAGGTATCATGCTGCGCCACTAACCTGGAGTTGTAGGTATCCTTGATGAATATGGACACAACCCCCCCCCTTTTGTGTTTCCATCCATGTTCTGTGGCCGAAATGTGTGGTATGAGTTGTAGCCCGGTAGTGCTGGGGTGCTCTGTGGAGCCTTGAACCTGGTTTCAGTTACTGCACAGATGTAGATGCTCTCCATACTGAGGAATGCTTCGAGTGCATGCATTTTGAGATTTAAACTCCTGGTGTTGAGTAGCATAACCCTCTTTTATTATTTGTGCTGTTTACGGAGGTGGGTTTGACTTTTGAGCCTTGCCTAAAAAAGGCACTATGGGGGCAGCAAGAGCCTTGGCCAGTATTCGAAAGCCTATGGGTGACAGGTGCAAGCCATCTCTTGCGAAGCAATGAGGCCTGTCGAGCATGTCGTCACAGGCTGACAGACACCGGATCCCCTTTGAATGACACCAGAAGCTTAGCCAATTGTTGAAATTGATCATTTTTCTTTATACTGCGGTATCATTCTTGGTGAGGGCAGGATGCTACTCAGGGTCAGGGTCATACCTGCCTGGGCTACATGATCAGAGAGCTCTTCCATGTCTCTTTTCATGTAGTCCAGGGAGGTACGTCTCACGTCATTCACACCAACATGAACAATGACAGAGTCATATTTGTACTTGTTCTGGAGTGACCTGAGTTCTTGTGTTATGTGGCAGATTCTGGCTCCCGACAGGCAGCTAACAGTAACGTTGTCCAGCCTAGTGAGTGGGACATCAGTGTGCCTGACTATAGAGTTACCTATCACTAGCATGTTAGGTATGTTATTTCGCCTTAAGGGCTGAGATTGTGCGGCACACTGATTTTGTGTTTTATGTGTTGTCTGGTTTGTGATGGGAGGTGCAGGTTTTTTGGGTGTCTGCTTTGGAGGTCTGTGATGCTTTTGCAGGTTTTTATTTAGAGCCTCAGAGTATGATTTTGTGTATTTTTTGCCAGTGCTAGTTTAGTATGTCTATGTGAGGCTGGATGCATGGTGCAAGTGTTAACCTTCACCTCATGACTGCTTCTTCCAGTCTTGGGTGGAGAAAGCTTAGCCTCCAATTTAGCTATATAATTGCATCTCTTGCATATGTTAATGTTTAGTGGTAGGAGGAGGGGGTTGTCTGTGTACATGAGGCAGTTGTAACATTGCCTCAGGATACCCAGGTTCACCAGCTGGACTGGAGAGTATACCTGAAATTGCCCTTTGGTCATGTCTGAATAGTAGGATGAGCTGCTTAGTCCCTTGGTTGGTGAGGGGTGAATAATGAGCCTTGCCCTGCTGGGCAATCAAGTGTTGGGGTATATTAGTGCTTGCTGTTAGGTCTGAGCAAGTGCTGGACTGTAGGATGCTTTTTAAGGGCTTAGGTTGAGAGTTTGACTACTTTCAATGGAAAAACTGAAGAGGAGACTTGGTGGAGCATGGATAAATTTAGCCCCAACTTACCAGTGCTGCTCGGATATGCAAAACCATGCAAAAGTGTTTTTTTACAGCAGGGAAATGAAAGACAGAAATTAGCCCAGAAACTACTAACTTCTGGGCTGGAACCACTCCTCTAGGGACAGATGGCTGCTCAAAGCTCCCTCTCTCACAGGTGAGCAGAGAAACTTCCCTCTATCCAAGTAAGGTATGGGCAACTCAGAAAATTGTAAGAGCCCTGAATTCAACACTAGCCTGAAAACTGGACTATACTAGCTTAGAAAGGTAGGAAACAAGGTAAATTTTTTTTGAAAAGATAAGGCAAAAACAGTAAAAATACAATCAGAAAAGGCTTTTGAACAAATTACCCAATTAACCAGTTAAAAGTCTTAAAACTGAGCCCTGTTCCTGTAGTCAAGTTCTAACTGCACACTCCTGCCACTGGGGTGCAGGGGAACCTTCTCCAAAAAAGAAGGCCTGGATTAGTGCTCAAGTTATGCAAACAAAGCTAGATTTAGCAGGCCTGGATCTAGTCTATGCTACAGCAAACGAGGCACACCAATTTCAGTAAGAAACAGTTCAAATATGCAGGCACTATAAGCCTTTAACCAGAAATTCCCAGCAGAGAAGGGCATAGTCCAGACTCTCCTCCCACAAGAGTGCAGACCACAAACCTCCTTAATGTAAAATAACTGGCCTGAAGCCCAAGTGTTTAAACCAGAACTAATACACTTAGAATAACAGACACTGAGCCTTCAATCAGCAGTTCCCAACTTAGAAGGATGTAAGCTGCTTGTCCTGCCACAACAGTGCAGACCACAAACCTTCTTAATGTAAAACAACTGGTCTGAAGCCCAAGTGCTTAAACCAAAAGGCTTAGAATGATAGCTACACCTAGCAGTAATAAATACAATTGAGTACTTTTAAGATGACGCAAAAGCAAATAAAGTAGCAAGAAACACAAATGCAGTAAAAGCAGATGAAAAAAGTGCAAGTTTTTTTTTTTTTTTTTTGAGTGAGCAAATGAGATGGGCCCAGGAGGAGTATCCAAATACAAATTTACAAGAAAGGCAGGCAGTTTCAAAGCCAAGATTAACACCAAAACAAAAGCAGGGAGGGTAGGTGGGGAACTAACTGAAAAAAAGAGCCACAACTTCCAGCTAGATAGTATTCAATGCAACACAAATAAATCAATTTAAATGCTGTATTATTTGAAAACAGTACAGATAAAGATTTACTTAAATTCACTTATACGTCCAGCTGATTTGATTTCATGTAGGTATTAGCAGGCCAAAGCTTAGAGTTTCAGAAGAAAATAATTCAAAACGTACCACTTCTATAAGGCAGGAACCGAACCTTACTTCACACACACCCAACTTCACTATGGGATTGCTCTTGCTTCCACCCCACATAATCTCCCTACACTATAGCTACTCTCTATAAGGTATAACTCATAATAGCCTCCCATTGTTTTGTATCTCTAAAAAACTTTAGGAATTAGCATTACTCCTAGAATGGTACAATTCAGTAGCCTAGAAATTAACTGCATGAATTAGCATAACTGTTAACAATTTTAGACTTTGTTATTGCATTGTGCTAATATGTTAAACTGTTAAACTTTGACGGTTTGTAAATATCACTCTTATTGCATTGTACTAATATGTGCACTCTACTAATGTTTTTTTCTATCTTTTTAATTTTGCTTCATTTGCGCACATTACATTTCTCTAATAACTTACTCTTATGTTAAATCTGTAATTTGTAATTTTCTGGAGCTTTTCTCCCCGGGACTCCATTCAAAATGTTTACCTCTTTATTCATTTGATGTGGAAAACAGCGTTAATTTAGTTCTTAGCTTTGTCAAAACTTGCCCTTCGGTTATGATCCTACTCAGCTTAGCGACTTATAAATGAAAGAGTAAAAGATGCATGGCAGTTTAATTGCCACTGGATCTCATATTCACCACCATGTAAAGTCAGTATAGTGTCTCTGAATATAAACTGGCTTAAAAGTCATATGAAAAGTAGTAGGGTGTTTTTATATATTATAACTTTACATGCTGATATATCATTTATTACAACTTCATTTTCTTATTTCTTGTAACCATAGGAAAAACAGGAATACATTAAAATCATCTACAGTATGTGACAGTTTAATATTCATTAAAACGATAATTTCAAAATTTGTTCACAAGGACTAAACAATTTATAGGATATTGCTGGTTCTGTGATATAGATTGAAGAAGCACTGACTACTTCCCAGAGACCTTAGCTTTAAGTAGTCCAGACTCTTGAGGAGCTAGGTGAGAGAGAAAAATGGATAGTCAATGCCTGCTTGCCTCTATCCAAAGGGTAGGAAGTGAGCGTTGTCTTTGAGGCTGTCTTTTGCCAATGCATCCCATGGAAACATGAGAACTATCCAGACCCACAGACTTACAACGCAGATAGGGCTGCTTGAGGGGTTATTTCACCTACTTCTGAGTGTGATGACTCAGTACTTAGGGATCAGCATTCCATTGGTCTATTGTGGAGACATGTGTGGGGAGGAAAGATTGTTTAGGTGTAAACATTACATGGTTACCCTTACTGGATGGGGCACGTACCCAGCATGGGGAATGAATATACAATGGCTCTCATACCAAGTAGAAAAGAATGGACATACAGTCACTACAGAAGACTGACAGTCGGACTGCATTAGGTAGACAAAAATACTTTACATGACAGCAGCAATGACAGCCTACCTACCTGTACCAAGAGAGCCAAGTGCTTATATACTACCACTTGACAACATGTACATTTATACACAAGTTATTTCAGTTAGGATTTTGCCTTTACCCAGAACTGCAGTGATCTCAGAGTTGATTGTATTAAATCTGGTGGTACAAGAGGTAAAGATTCCTGCGTGATTGGTATCGGGGCTTCTTCCTACAGAAGGATATCCATTTTCTTCAATGAGGGGATCACTTTGTTTGTTATTGCTTGTTTGATCATAGGCTTATGATTGACTACCATTTAAAACCCTGTGGATTTTAAGGTCAAACTCCTACTCAGTTCTAGTAGAGTTTACTGCAACTTTAATAAGCACACTAATTATTTAAGTTGGCAAAGGGTCTATACAAATTAAATCCAAATTCAACTTCACAATATGTTGTTTTGGTCTAAGGAAAAATGGACACTTCGTATGACGTGTACTCATATGTAAACAGGAACAATTACACTTAAATGTTTAAATTGTGGGGTAGAATATTTAATGCTATAAAAATGTTGGTAACCAGGGAACACAGAAGTCACCGATAAGTAAACAGTGACAGACCTGCATACCTACCAAATAAACAAGCTGATATGATAAAAAGGTAATACTTTTAAACCAGGGCATTATCATTAGCAAGCAGAAATATTCTGTAGCACCTGCACAAATTGCCTACTACAGGTAGGTCAATTTATGGGATCCTTGAAAAATGATATCCAGGGAAGGCTTTTGTCATTGTCTGTGTACTGCTGCTCAAAACAGGACTAACCTCTCAGCTGATCAAAAACAGTCGCAAAGTAAAAAAAAAACAAAAAACAAAACAAAGGGGATGCATAATTGATACGTCAGTGCTTTGGCCTCCCCGACTGGGCCTCTGGCATTGCAGAGCCTACTGTGGGCTATAATTATGCTGCGGCTCACTGTCTTGACCATCACTTTCCACACCGCTTTCCTTACAGATCACACTGCCCCTCACTGCAAATTTATTTATACATACATTCACAGTTAGAAGCCTCTCCAAGTATTCTGAGACATACTAAAAAGCTGCTTGCAGTTCCTTCTCATTACCTGTGAATCCTACCCTATCAAGCTATGGAATTAGGAATATCTAACTTTTGACATTGCTGAATACTTGCTTAGTGCACATTCCTGCTTCCACAAGCCAGAATAGATGTATTTTATTTCTTAAATCCAGAATGCAAAATTAATGTAAACCCTTCCTTATTACAAGACCATGCTTCTTCCAAATAAACAGACTGTTTAGTTTTGTAGTATGAGCCCAGACAGTCACATTTTGGGAAAGCAACTTAAATACTGACAATACAGAAACCGCTGTTTGCTGTCAATTAAAATGGTTTTGTTTTCACAAGTTCTACTGATAATGAAGAAGCAGCAGACAGCATTCTGCTGTTAAAGATGCTGCTTGTAAACTGTCGCATAGAAACACTTACGAAAAACACGTGCTGTTCATCCCCATTTGTAAGAATGTTCTTTGCTGAGGACACTGCATGCCTTGTAAGTGTATAGCTGATATCAAAAATAGTGTGTAGGACAAATGTTTTATCTTTTGCTGTTTTCCTAGTCTACTCTACTAGGAGGCATTCCTGCAGTAGTAATACATAATATTTTATATTCCCTTCTACAAGGAACTTCCTTGATAAGGCAAGTTAAAGTCAGTTCTCTACAGAAAGGTCTTTCTCTATAAGGCAGGTTGGGTTCAATCATTGAGCTTTGTTTTCCATGCAATATTTCCAAAAAGCACTCTGAGGTTAGAAACTACTCAAAATCAGATGTACTTACAATAGGCCCACCGAATATTCAGTTTTAGGAGATGTGACGATCAAAATTGTAGTAATTAATAGTATATTAGTCCTACAATTATTGTGCCACAGATTAACTACATTTTTACTTATAATGTATAATAATGACAAAATAATTAGGTGGAAATGAGTAGAATAAAATCTAAATAGCAATAAGCTGGTATTCTGTCCAGTTTAAATTTAGAAAGACAGTTAATCAGTTATAGCACACAAATGGAGCATCTAATACACTGAGCATTATTAGTGATGGCTGACTGCAAAGTATATTATTTTACATTCTTCATAAGAAAATGATTGTCCTTTAATATTATATGTAAATATTCAGCTTTTATTGCTTCTTTCAGTGACATATTTATGACAAGAAAATAATCTGCCATCATGCATGCAAAAACCTGTCCACACACACACACACACACACACACACACACACACACACACACACACACACACACACACACACACACACCCTCGTGCACCCTAAGATGTGTATGGGGAGAATGTTATCTTTACAACATCACAGTGGCTAAATCTGCACTACTACATTTGAAAAAATTAAGTGTTAAATTGCTTCTAGCTTTAATGTTTTAGGATGTGTAGAAAGAAAAACAAAAAAAGAGGACTAAGTTTTGAAGCAATGACACCACATATTTTATTTAAATTAAATATGGCGCTATGGCATTAATGCAGTAAATGTATGAAACTAAGTTCATGTATGGGAAACAAGTATTAATTTTTAAAAGTGAGATGCATATGCTTAAAGACTCAAATCAGCAAGAGAGAGAGTGGGAAAGTCAACAGATAAATGCTACAGTTAGGATAGTTCTCAGGGATAAAGAAATTCAAGCAATAGTAATGGAAATGACTGCCACTTTTGTGGATCCTTGCTGTGTCTGGTAGACCTGATATTCCTGTGCAATAATATGTGCCAGTGCAGGAACAAACAGAGAACAATACTATAAATAGTGATATATTAAGGCATCATTACTTAAGATGAGTAGCCTCATCTTATACCCATCTTAACACACTTCCTTCCCAATAAAACATCCCCTCCCTCTAGGCCATACAGCACAAGCCCCCTAAAATACATGGTCAAACCCTCAAAAGTAACTTCATCACTAAAAATGATGATACCTCTCAGTCTCCAAAGAGGTCAGTGCTCCAACCTGCCCACGTCACCCCTACTCTCCCATTTCTATATTTACCTTTCAACACAAAATGGGAACAAAATTCACCTGCCAAACAGTATCACCCTTAAATTATGCAGATTTACTGTCACTCTCACTCCTCTCCTATATATCTGGCCATTACTTGGCTACTTTCTCATCAAAAAAGAATACAGACTCCACCGCTCATAACAGGACATCTGAATTTCAGTAGCACATTAAACATGCTTCACTCTAACTACACATTCATCTAATATACTAACTATTTTGAAATCATGGGGTAAAACAAAAGTCTCCAACCTTAACATGCATTTCCTTGAATATAAATATCCCTTCACTGCCTGACTAGGAAAACAATCTCAATGAGGAACCTGATTAAATATAGCCCCAGAGTTGCATTAAAGTCAGAAAAATCATCACAAGACTAAAACTCATCACAGAGTAAAATTACCCTGATTTATCTAGCAATTAATGCACTGTTCTTCAAAACTCATAACCTCACCATTTTAGAAGTATACCTCCCCCAGCCCAGCAAAGCAGACGAAAATTACCTTACTCATAAATGAAATCCTGGATCGCTCCAAGCCATCCAAAAATGTTTTAATCCTGATGACTTTAGTATAATCCTAAACCAAAACAATGCAGTAATACAGGCTCTCCTAAAAATGATGGACAAATACAACTAACTATATAAAGAACAACTAGGCCAAATGTTAAAAATGGTTACAATTAACTACTGGACCTAATTACTAACAACCTCAATTCTATCTCACAACTCAACATTCATCCCCTCTCCCCATCAGTGACCATTGCCCAATAACCCTTTTACAAAAACAGAGAAGTTCTATCTTACATTAAGTAACTTTCATCCAGAAGATGAAGGAACAAAAAAAAAAAAAAAAAAGCCCTGTGTAATAGTTGCTCTCAAAGCAAATTGGTCAACATGATTTCCTTAATTGACCCACTTAAGGTAGCAACTACAAATTATGAATTATTTGTTCACACTAAATATTTTTCTGAGGTAACCAGGTTACTATAAGTCCCCCCCCCCCCAAAAAAAATGTATTGCTCGAAAATTAGCTAAAATTACTTAAAGAAATAATGTTTAAATTAGATAGAGAAATTTACCCTCAGCTTTTGCCGGTTAGGGGTCGCCACAGCAGGACTCTGGTCCGCTAATGATTGGCAGTAGATTTTTATGGTGCCGAGGTGCCAACCCTATGTCCAACCTTCAACAAAGGCACGCCCATTAATGATAATGTTATGTCTTTCGACTTTTCCCGGGTAGGGGTCGCCGCAGCAGAACTCTGGTCTGGTAATGATTGGCAGAAGATTTTTACGTGCCGAGTTGCCAGCCCTGACTGACTCACAACCTTCAATGAAGGTATGCCCCTTCACGCATGTCTCCACACAGAAGACGCTTTAGCTGAGAATCGAACAGACGTCTTGCTTTGAGGCGACAATGCTACTGCAGCACCACCACCGCAGTGCCCATTAATAATAAAAAATAAAATTAATTATGTATTCTAGTCAAACTACAGGATGCTCCAAACCAAAAGGCACACTAAATCTAGATGCTAGCTAAGATTTTAACACCATTAGACTTTCTCCAGGAATTCCCTTAAACTCCACCCCTCCACTTACCGCAACTCTCCTAAAAGACAACTGCAAAACATCATTCACAGCAACACTAACACTAACCATGACCCAGTATTAGTCTCCCTTCTACTTCAAAAGACAAAAGCTAGCTAAGACACCTCTTCTTTCCTCCAACAAATGCTAAGAGTCTTGCCCTGGTTCTTAATACTGTAAGAAGTCCATCTTCTCCTATCCAGAAACATGACAAGAGCCTCTGTCTCAAGAATCGCCACGTCTAAAGGACAGAAAACTGCAATAGTCAGGTCATTCCCTAAAATATCCAAAGCAATTGAAGCAAATAACTTTAATTCTTTTTCGGCATTAGCTGTATTAAGCAAAATATTTGATAATGTTGTATACATACAGCTATTTGAATTCATCCAGTTCTACCAAATACTTTCTCATAGGTTAATAATGTTGCTGATCTGTAATCAAAACAAACAAATCCAAACTGCAACTCAGAAAACAAACAATGGCTCAAGGACAAAGTCTCCAAAGTGGAAAAAAAGTAAAAACAGGTTTATTACTTTGCAACTAAACAGTATGAATAAAAGGTTAAGCGCTTTTTGTCTTAATTTAGAAGACTTCTTCAGACCTACAACAGTAGCCCAAGTGCTCACTTTAATACAAACCACATGGTGGTTTCAAAAAACATTAACCAATGGTACTGCATAAGTAATTAAGTAATCAAGCTTGGACACATGACATCAGCAACAAGTCAAATACAAAAGCAAAAACAGCAACTGTGAAAACCTGTAAAGAACAGAACAAAAATAAAGATATATAGCTGCTTTTGTGCACAAATAAAGACACATTAAATCACTGCATTTAGGTGGACAGAGTGTAACTCTTAAAAATGTGATAAAATCCTCCTGTTCAATATTAGTTATCCCCCTGGTCGACCGCGTGGTGTGCTGCCTCATTGAAGCCTAGTGCTCCTCATTTGGGTTGTCCCCTCCCTGCTGACGTATTCAGTGGTCTCCTTGAAGCTACAGTACAGGCCTTTTGTGTCGGCACCCAAGAAGCACCCTAACTACCTCTCATGTGCTGGTCCTATTTTCTAAGCAGAAAAGTGATTTTGCTCATTGAAGCCTAGTGCTCCTCATTTGGGTTGTCCCCTCCCTGCTGACGTATTCAGTGGTCTCCTTGAAGCTACAGTACAGGCCTTTTGTGTCAGCACCCAAGAAGCACCCTAACTACCTCTCATGTGCTGGTCCTATTTTCTAAGCAGAAAAGTGATTTTGCTCATTGAAGCCTAGTGCTCCTCATTTGGGTTGTCCCTCCCTGCTGACGTATTCAGTGGTCTCCTTGAAGCTACAGTACAGGCCTTTTGTGTCGGCACCCAAGAAGCACCCTAACTACCTCTCATGTGCTGGTCCTATTTTCTAAGCAGAAAAGTGATTTTGCTCATTGAAGCCTAGTGCTCCTCATTTGGGTTGTCCCCTCCCTGCTGACGTATTCAGTGGTCTCCTTGAAGCTACAGTACAGGCCTTTTGTGTCGGCACCCAAGAAGCACCCTAACTACCTCTCATGTGCTGGTCCTATTTTCTAAGCAGAAAAGTGATTTTGCTGTATGTCCATTTTGGTTATACTGTAATTGATAGGTATCCTACTGTGAGCAGCACCCACGTGGAACTACCTAAGGTTGCTTACTCTCCCCTGCATGCTAGCATTGTAATAGTAACGTTTCTCCCATTCCACTCATTTCTAGCCAGGTGTCATACTCCCTCATGCTCCTGCTTGACTAGTCACCTGTGTCTGCTACCCTCAACATCTCTAGGTTGTCCTGCTTTCCTTTATCCTTTTCAGTCTTTCCTTTCCCATCTTGCACACTCTGGCTGCTGTATTTCCTTTTGTTTCTTCCTACTCACACTAAGCGACTGAATCTTGACTGTATACTGTCTTTCTAACCCTTCTTCCTTTTCCCTCTGTATAATTTTTTCCTGTATAGTACTTGTACCTTTATTTTTAGTATACTTACCTTGTTCCTTCTATGTTTTCCACCTGCATATCTAGCTATCATTTATCTCACTAAGCTCCTATTCTTACTTTCCTATCTGCGTAGTGTTTCAGCTCCTCTGCTGAACTGATTGGCTATGCTCTCTCTACTCTAACTGTTTCTGCCCTGCTCCGCTCCCCTCCCTACCCCCTTATCCCACCCACCCCACGTACCCCTACCCTTATACCTCACTTTCCACACCCCCTAAGCAAACACACCTATCCAAACCTCTGACCTCAATTGTTAATCTCCGCCCACTGGTAACTACCATATCTCCCTTTCCCTCATATCTCCCCTCCCTCCTACACCTAAGCTTATACTCTAGCTCTTTCCCCCAAATTTCTTTGACTTATGCTATAGTCATAGCCCAACCTTTGCCCTGGTAGTTCCTTTTATCCCCTCCTCAACATGTCTTCTAAAACTAACAAAACTCCATCCATGGCCTCTATAATAAAACAAAATCCAGCTAAGCTATTACCCCTGTTTATTTCTTCTCTAGTACTCACACTACCCTATCTCCTGACCTCTTATGAAATAAAATATAATTATCACTTTAAAACTTCTTCCAAACAAACTGCCTCAGATTTAATAACCCCAAATTTCACACATTCAAACATTACATCTACCTCTTGCTACCTCTTAGCCAAATATCATAGACTATCCCATATTAAATCAAATAATCTCATGTTAAGGAAACTAAAATATTTATTGTTGTTTACAGGTAAACCACACTTAGAATACAACCCCTCTACCCTGGTAGATGGTGATATACATCCTAACCCAGGACCCTCTATTATTTCCTCTGAAGCCAGACCTATTATTTCAAACTCATCCCTTCCATTACGAACCTCTAATGCAAATACCTTACTCATAGGACACCTTAATATCAGAAGTGTTAACAACAAAGTCACCCATCTCCACTCTCTTCTTGAATATTACTCTTTTGACATCCTATGTTTAACTGAAACCTGGTTAAAACCCCTCACTAAAGATACTGAAATCATTCCCCCAGGTTACAACATTCTGAGACTGGACCGCAATACCCGCAAAGGTGGGGGAGTTGCACTCCTATTTAAGACTGAACTAAATTTATCCTTAGTACCCTATGCTCCCCTGGAGAACACCAAGACTGAACTCCTTATATCAAAGGTACAACTGAACCCAAATAAAGCCATCTATATTATCTGTATCTATCTACCTCCTGGAAATAACTCCATAATAATAGAAAATATCCTTAGCTGGGCTTCATCCACCTACCCACAAGAAACTGTAATACTTGGAGACTTCAACCTTGATTGGTCCTCAGTTAATACTAATAACCCTGTCTCTCATATTAATCTCCATGGCTTTACTCAAACAATAAACACCTCCACTAGGATTAATAAACCTAACAAAGAAAGTATACTAGATTGGATTCTTGTTAATTAACCACAACTACAATATCAAACCGGCACTTTGCCGGATGACATTAGCGATCACAACTTAACCTATATCATAAGAAAGAAGAATATCACTACTAATGCCCCTACCATCAGAACTTCTCGTAGTAATAAATATTTTAACCCTATCCTATTTAACACTGAACTAAATGCCTGTAACTGGAAACCTCTAAAAACTCTTCCTCTAGAAGAAGCTGTTCAATATTTTAACACCACATTTTTATCAATCCTAGACAATCATGCGCCAAAACAAACTATCAGAGTCAAAACTAAACCTGCCCTCTGGCTATCTAAGGAAACAAGACAAAAAATGTTACTCAAACAAATCCTGGATAAAATGGAGAACTAGTAAATCTCCCTCAGATCAACAGACCTTCAGACACTTAAGAAACAGTACCAAAAAAGCTATTCTTTCTGACAAAAAAAACTACTATAGTAACCTCCAACAAGTGAATCACAATAATCCCCAAAAATTCTGGTCAACCTTGAATAGACTTCTTCACCCCGGACAGACTACCACTCCCTCTCCCTCTGGGTCCGAAAAGAATTCTTCCCATGAAACTGCCAATGCTTTCAACTCCTTCTTTACTAATACTATCAATTCACTGGCCTCCAACCTTCCCATTGACAATTCTAGCATCCCTGATCTTGCATCTTCTAATCAACCAACCTTTATAATACAACCCATCTCCACCACCTTCATCCAAAAATGCATCCAAAAACTTAAACCATGTACCCCATCAGCTGACCAACTTCCATCTGAATTCCTCCAAAAAGCAGCTAAGGAAATAGCCTATCCTATATCTATCCTTATTAACAGAACTATTAATGAAGGAACCATACCTGACATCTGTAAAATCTCACACATTATACCCTTACATAAAGGAGGAAACTCCAATGAATACTCTAATTACAGGCCTATAGCCCTCCTGTCTCCCCTAGCAAAAATCATGGAAAAATGTGTTCACTACCAACTAATGAATCACTTAACTAAAAATAACATTCTTACTCCCTGTCAACACGGCTTTAGGCCTTTTCACAGTACTACCACTGCTCTCCTTTCCTTTACTGACTTTATAAACAAAAAACGCAATAATAATATTCTATCTTCAGCACTCTTTATTGACCTGTCCAAAGCCTTTGACATGGTCAACCACCCCCTCCTCATAAAAATCCTGGAATCTCTTGCTTTAGAACCAATGGCTATCCATTGGTTCACTTCCTATCTCACTAACAGGAAACAGGCAGTCCTCTGGGATAACAAACTCTCCTCTCTTCTCCCAATTTCTCTTGGTGTCCCTCAAGGCTCTATTCTTGGACCTCTCCTATTCTCCCTTTTTATAAATGACCTACAAGTAGCTATTCCCCAAGCTACATGCATACAATATGCTGATGACTCCACTCTTATTTGCTCAGCTAAAACCATACCAGAGCTTCAAACTATTACTCAAAATGTATTCCACACAGTAGAAGCATGGTTCTTAAAACGCTGCCTACTTTTAAATGCCAAAAAAACAAAACTCCTCTTTAAACCTACTACTCGGTCCCCCACATTAGACTTCTCCATCTTATCTATTAATGGCACCTTCATATCAGCCGACTCTACTACCAAACTGCTAGGTGTCATGATTGACAACAACCTTACCTATGATTGTCACATCAATAATACCATTAAAACTGTAAACAGAAAATTGGGCTCCCTCTACAGAATTAAAACATTCTTAACCCCGACAGCCAAAGTTACTCTTGCCCACTCTCACCTTATTTCAACTCTTCTCTATGCCTCACCAATTTACACTAACCTGAAGAAAAACAATCTCTAAACTGACTAACACATATAATAGTATTGCTAGATTTGTGACTGGTAATCAATTCAGAACTCACCACTGTCTGAACCTACAGCAACTTCACTGGCTGGAATTAGAAAATATGTTGCTTCTTTCCCAACTTTCCTTTGTCCAAAGAGCTTTCTATCAACCTAATAACACACCTGCACTTTCCAAACTTTTTACCCCTTACTCTAACCTGAATTCACTTCGCTCCTCTAGCAAACTCCTCCAACAACCTTGCTGGTGACTCCCTTTTCTCTAACGCCATTGGTAAACACTGGAATCAACTTCCTATTGAACTTACTTCAATTCCAACCCCTGTTTTGTTCAAACAAAAACTTAGAATTTACCTTAAAAATCACTGGCTATGTCCGTGCTTTAACCCCAACTAAAACTCTAACTCCCACAAATTTCCTCTACTCATCCCTCTCCCTCTCCTTTTACCTTCTTTTTACGTGCAAGTAATACTACCATCACTTTATAAGAGTTACCTCTCTAATATCCTTCTCCTCCTTCGGGTTCATTTCTAACTACTGACAGTTTATAAATTTAACTGATCTACTCACTCTTTTCGTTTTGAATATTCTGTTCTTTTTTACTTTCTCTTTTTAACCTAAATTTAAAATATTGTGAAATAAGTTTCCATTTTTATTTTGAGAATGTTGAATCCTATGATGTTATACTGTATAGTTGTCTATTCCCACCTCATTTTATTTCTGCTCATTTTTTGCATACTATGTAACTGTTTTTATCTCTATGTGGAGCTTTTCTCCCCGGGCCTCTACTGAAAATGGAAATATATCCAGTTAGACTAGCCCGGTTAACAAATGTAAAATAAATAAATAAATAAATAAATAAATAAATAAATAAACTAGGATTTTATATATATATATATATATATATATATATATATATATATATATATATATATATAAATATGTAAATGTTTATGTTATATACACATTGTTGTGTTACAAGAGCACTCCAAGTGGACTAAAAAGAACGCTGCACTCAAATTAAAATAAAAACAAAATAAAATGAGAAAGACTGTTGTATTAAGCAAAATATTTGATAACGTTGTATACATACAGCTATTTGAATTCATCCAGTTCTACCAAATACTCTCATAGATTAATAATGTTGCTGATCTGGTAGAAGCAGTAAAGACTGCACTCTACACCCTAACAGATAATATATTTCAAAACATAGCCAAAGGCCTCTTAAAAGGTACTTTCCTCATTGACCATATTAAAGTTTTCAATCATTTAGACTCTTCTTCAGGCCAAAATTACCGTGGTTCAAAGACTTCATGTACACCATACACGTCAGAGTACAAATTAGAAACTCCTCTTTCTACTCCATGACAATTATCAAAGGAGTGCCACAGGGCTCAGGTGATTTCTCACATCCTTCTCAATCTTTCTCTTCATTAATCTCACAAATGACTCTCCCACATACCAATCACTATATATGCAGACAGCATGGTAATTTCCAGGACTAGTAACTCACCTGACAAAAAAGTGAACTAGAACAACACCTGCTATAGATCTAATAGTGGTTACATGAAATCAAGCATTGTTAATGCCCCCCCCCCCCAAAAAAAAGTAAAAAAGTATGTTATTCAGTAACTCCCAAAAAATTATTTAGTTTACATTTGTTGACTAGGCTAGTCCAAATGAGTTTCAGAGGAGGCTGAAGAGGAAAAAAATTCAAACTGAAATAGTGAAGTAATGCAAATGCCTGTACATCTGGCTTGACCCTAGTCTTAAGTTTCCACAGCATATTCAGGTTGCAAAAGCAACAAACTCCTCTTCTGGAAAATATATATATAATTTTCTCTCCTCTGCAGGGAGACTGGCAATAGGAAAAGGACCCCTCCTCCGTCAGCTTGCATGCTGCCTTCCCTTAATCTTAGCAGGCACTAAAAAGAATGAAACTTCACTTCAAACTACATCCAATAATAGCTGCAGATTCATAAGATTCATACACCTGTCCCCCACAAAGACCAGCACACCATACTTCTTAAAAGCAAAACTTCCTATCAAACACAAGTTCATACTTCTCATTGCCTCCCTCATCTTTACTCAGTCTAGAATTCCATTCTTCATTAGCAGACTAAACAAAGTAACTTCTACACATTGCCTGAGATCACAACCACTTCTGCCTCCAACTTGATTACTCCCTCCTAATAAGTTCCACAGGACAGCACATGCCTTCTCAGTAGTAGCTTCAGAGATTTGGAAATCTCTGCGAAGCAACATAACGTGCATTGGAACCTACCAAAATTAAGAAAGCAGCTTAAACCATATCTATTTAATGATGTTAATTGCAAATGTTCTTACAGTAATAAAGCTTACTTTTAATCTCGTGAAATACATATTGTTACTGGTTCATAAAAGTACTAGGCAATTAATCCGTAGACCATTACAAATCTAGCAAAAAAAAAAAACACCTGTTCAATAGTTCCCATCAGTCTCAAGGAGGGAAAGCAAGAGGCCAGAGAAGAACTTCAGGCTGCCAATCCAATTATCTAGGTTTACCTTGAAGGAGGCAAGGTTGTTGCTCTGCTTGACATGTAGTGGATGTTTGTTCCACAGGTGAGGGGTATACTGGGATCTACCACCTCTAATGGTGCTGGTGAACCTGGTTACCTGCCTTCTTTTCCATTACCCGTTCGTGTGAACAGGGGAGGGGGGAGAGGCAGGTCAACCAGCAGGAACAGGTACAAGAGGAAGTTGTCAGGGGAAATCCAACAGAATCAAACTATAAAGAGGATGTGGAACAAGGACACTTCACATTAATTCATAATATTTCTAGATATGAACTCACTTTAGATGAAAATAGCGTATTACAGAAAGGTTTGAATTTTATACCTACTCATCCCAGTAAGTTAGAAGATACCATACTTGACTTAAAAGATGTTTTGTAGGGATGTTATGCTACGCCTTACGTTTGGCAACCGGGAGTGTGATACTGAAGAGACAGAGAGAGTAAGGCCTGCTTTAAAGAAACCAAGTTGTTACACTCCTTTGAATCATCCACTAGTTGAAGCCTATAGCAAGTTAACTGAAGATGAAATTTTCCAGTTCTAAGATAACAGAACAAGTAACTCTTTGAGATCTTTGAAACATAATTTAACATTCAAGGAACGGAAAGCTCTCTTCTCCTTACAAAATAATGATACCCTAACTATTCGGCCAGAAGACAAAGGGAAAAAATTGTCATTATGGATAGTGATCTCTATTCTGCTAGTATGCATGAGATGTTAGAAGATTACACTTTTTACAAGGTAACTTCAGCCTCTGATGTGCATAATATTATATCAACAGTTAAGAATGATTTGATTGATATTAGTAGAACTGGCCTTATTTCTAGGGAAATGTTTGATTTTTTGAGTGTTGATAATCCGTTAATTCCCATTATTCAAGGACTTCCCAAAATTCATAAAGATTTTCATAGACCGCCTATGAGGCCTATAGTAGCAGGGGGTGGTTGGGTCACGGAGCCTTTATCTCTGTATGTAGAGAAGTATCTACGTCCTGTGATTAGTTTAGTTTAGACTCGTTTGTTTTAAAGGACTCTAAACAATTTTTAACTGACCTTTATGGTTGCGTGGGTAGCATGACTGATTTACAAGATATAGCTTTTGTCACAATGGACATCCAATCACGGTTTACTATGATACCGAATGATCTTGGTATCCAATTTATCCAAAAATACTTAAGTTTACATAGTGATTATACAAGTGTACAGATAGAGTTATTATGCTTCCTTTTGGAAACTGTCCTCAATAATAATATTTTTATTTATGGGAAGAATATTTATTTGCAGAAACATGGCATAGCTATGGGCACTTCTTGTGCCAATAGCTACGCCAACATGTTCCTTGCTCAATAGGAACATGATGTTTTGTTTACACAGAACTATTTTATAGAGCATGTTCTTTTTTATAGGCGATTTGTGGATGATTTGTTTATTTTATGGAGTGGTCCGTACTCGGTGTTTAATGCCTTCTTCGAGGAAGTGAACAACCTGATGACCTGCTTGAAATTTACGTTTAAATTTTCTTTTGATTTTATAGATTATCTTGATGTATATATTCAGAAATTGGATTCGGGTATTATTAATACTGGTGTCCACCGTGAGGCATGTCATAAGAATGCTTTTTTATTTAGGACAAGTATGCATCCTGGTTACATCTTTAGGAATTTAGTTAGAGGGCAAGGTATGAGAGCATCCAGGATGAACTCATCTGAAATTGGTTTTTCTTCTGAACTTACCAATATTGGCGAAAATTTGATAGAAAGGGGCTATTCACATGTAGAGTTAGAGAGGCAATGGAATGATCTTACATCTTTGAGAGAAACTAGAGCCAAACCATATTTTGGTCCGAATGAGTGTATATCCACACCCCTTGTTAATATTAGACCCAGATTTACCAAAGTTCCATTACATTTTTCAAGTGACACTGGACATGTTACGAAACTTTTTGAGCAATACTGGTCTATCCTCTTAGTTGACAGTGATATAGGGGATATCGTTGGTCAAACCCCTAGTTTTAGGTATAAGAACCATAAGAACCTGAAAAGGTTATTGTGCCACAAGAATGAGAATAGAGGTTGTATGGATTTTTGGGGTTACTGAGCCATGTGGCTCATGTAATTATTGCTCTCATAATAGTACCGAGACTGAGTTTTTTCATCCAGATATGTGTAAGTCCTTTAAATTTTTAGGCCATCATGATTGTATGTCCTCCAATATAGTATACCTGGCAGTATGTAATATCTGTAGTGCATTTTACATTGGAAAGACTAATAGAGTTCTACGTGATTGTATTAGAGAACATTTATATAGTATAAGGAATAAGTTATTTAATAATGCACTTTCTAAACATGTTAATGAATTAGGCATAGAGCACACTTTTAATTTTAAGGTCACTGAATCCAACAACAATAGTGTTAGACAAGGGGATATTAGGACATACACAGAGTACAGGGAAACCTGTTGGATTATTGTCTTGAGGGGTGATAGGGGTAAAGGTTTAAATGAACGAGCCTCCATTAAACCTGCTTTGAAAAGAAGGAGGCTACATAAATGAATAATCCGTTCTCTAGTGTTGTTTTTATTTGTATATTTTTTATACATAAATATATATTTTCTTTATTTATGTTCTGTTACTTTGTCACAATAGCATCCATCTTGGTTAACGAATCTGTCAGAAAGTTACGTTCCCACATTGTGGAAAGTCTCACATATAATTCCCCTACACAAAGGCGGACCCTCTGCAGAACTAACCAATTACCACCCCATAGCTATTCTCTCTCCACTCTCCAAAATACTAGAGAGATGCATACACTCTCAGGTCTCACACTACCTCCTTACTAACAACCTCCTTTCCAGTACTCAGCATGGTTTCTGACCAAACCATAGCACCACCACTGCCTTACTCTCCTTTACAAACACTATCCTTCAGCATAAAAACAATGGCTATCTCTCCTCTGCTACTTTCCTAGACCTATCTAAAGCATTTGACATGGTCCCACACAAACAACTTATCTCTGTCCTCAATAACCTATCCTTCTCACAATCAGTCACCAACTGGTTTCAGAGTTACCTGTCTGACCGCCAACAATCCGTTGTATGGCAGAATGACATATCTCCCCAACTACCTGTCTCCATAGGGGTTCCCCAAGGATCCATCCTTGGACCCCTACTTTTGTCTGTTTACACCAATAATCTAGCCTCTGCCACCAAACATGGCACACTCATCCAATACGCAGATGACTCTACCATCATCTGCTCAGCCCAGTCCCTACCCAAACTGCAAAAGTCACACAGGAAGCCTTTTCCTCTGTTGAAACATGGTTATCCGATGCCCAATTAATACTCAACCCAAACAAAACTAAACTACTCATCTTCCAACCCACCAAACATACTCAAAACAACTCTCACTTTAACATCACAGCAAAAGACAACACCACTATATACCCAACTGAACACACCAAATTGCTAGGAGTGGAAATAGACAATAAACTAAAATTTGACATTCACATATCCATGACCATAAAAAGTCCACAAAAAACTAGGAGCATTATACAGAAATAAACAATTTCTCACCAAAGCAGCAAAGATTTCAATAGCAAATTCCCACCTTATCTCCACCCTACTTTATGCCTCTCCAGTATATACCAACCTAAGGCAATGTGATCTAAACAAGCTAGAGACCTGCTACAACAAAATCGCAAAATTCTCCACAGGGGCATCCTACCGTAGTCACCACTGTCTCTCACTTGCTGAACTGGGCTGGCTTGAACTCCCTCACCTCCTTCAGTGATATCAACTCTCACTCACCCACAAACTAGTACACCATCCACTAAATGTCCCATCCCTCCAGAATCTACTCCAACCCTATCGCACCACCAGACCACTAAGATCCAGCAACAAAAATCACTTGCAGATCACTAAAGCCAATAACTCTGCTGGTGAAGCACTATTCTCTTGCGCCATAGCCAAATTATGGAACTCACTCCCACTCACAATTACCTCCGTACCATCATGCACCAACTTCAAACTTTATTAAAAGTGCACCTAAAAACATGCTGGCTATGCCCTTGCAACTCCCACTCTAATATCATCCACCCCATCCAACTACTACCTTTCTTTCACCTCCACTAACTACCTTGATGATAGCAAGCTCAGATGCTCATAAGCCTAGTACTTATTATACAGCATGAACTTCTCATTGTTACATTTGTTAATGCCTGTTATGTACTTCACAGATAAGATTCTAGTTGTCTACTAATGTACTATGTTCTTCATCTGTAAATATGTTGTAAGTAATTTCTATGTTAAATTGTTAATCACTATGTACTCCAATGTAACTACTGTCTGTTTATTTTACTGTGGAGCTTTTCTCCCCGGGCCTCCGCTGAAAATGAACCCACGTCCAGTCGGACACTCCCGGTCAACAAATTTAAATAAATAAATAAATAATAAGTATATGTTTTTACATATATATATATATATATATATATATATATATATATATATATTTATATGTTTTATATGTTTATAGGTTTTTATCCCTTGTAGTTATTTAGAATAATGCTTATTTACCTTTAAGATACTCTGGTTGTTAATTGGTGTATTAATTGATTAATGAAACCTATATATACTTTGGTCTGTTCTGATTGTAAATGTTATTAGGTCTGAAGAAGCTCATAGCGAAAGCGCTCACCTCTTGTTATAATAAACCTGAGTTTTTATCCTGGTTTATGTGTTCCTGTGTGGACTTTTATCAACTGTCTATGTTGGATTGAAGTTGAGAACCATCCTTTTGGATTTTTACTTCGAAGTTTTCCTCGTTTGGCTGCCTTATTTATCACATGGTAGCTCCGTAGTTTGCTTGTTTTTATATACATTTATTTGTTAGTTTTTGTGACTACGGAGCTTTTATCCCTCGGTTTCCTGACTATTTTGACTTTTATTACTTTTAAGCTCTGAGCATTGTTGAGTTTTAGTTCTTAACCTCCTGACATAAAGATTTGTATTATTTTTGAGTTTAGTGGCTGTGACATCTGTGCACTGGCCCAGTAATCAAGGAGACTCAATCCTCACCACTAACACCAGTGTATAGCTCGTCATGTAAATGCGTACTGCTGTAGTATCATAATGTAGTTAGGTAGGGGTTTGAATCCTGCACTTGCAACTGTGTGTGAGAGTGTGTGTGTCTTCCTGGGGAGGAGCAACCTTTTTGGGTTGGGAGGGTGGCCTAATGGTTAAGGTGTTTGCCTTACTCACACAAGATGTAGGGTTTGAGTCTCAGAAGGGATAATTGGCTAGGCTTTAAATGGCTCAAGGGCAGTTAGCTTAGTAATAATCTATGAACCTATGAACCAGTAAGGGACATCAACATGGGGCGGATAAAAAGTACACCCACAGTAAAGTACAATTTCCCTTAAGAGCACACAGAGATCAGTCTGAGGCTGGTTTCTACCTTTCTCTCCAGAACCCCAATGAGACTCCCCACTGGCACAGCTATAGGGTTCAGATCTCAGCAGAGTGGTCAAGCCAAAACCTCCAGCACCCTCTCTGTTCAACCAGTGCTTTGTGTCTTTGCCCAAGTAGCCGATGAACAGTTTGAGATTTGGATTTAAATGCAAACACTCCTGGGGAAGGCTGGCACTGGTTTACTAGCTATGCCCCCTTCTGCTCAGACTATGGGGTAGTACCACCTGCCACCAACCACTCTTATCAGCTACTAAAAAGACCCTTACCAAAGGGTGTCCAATTCTACTGTGCAATATTACAACAACTCAAAGGGTGAAACTGTGGATTCCTGGGGAACCCCTCTGTAAGCAAACAGATGGGGCAAGTATCTGTTCCAATCCCTCTTAAACTGGTCTGCAGATGCCCATAGCATGGACTTGAGAGTAGAGTTTAACCTCTCAAGAAGACCGTTAGTCTGGGGATGGTAGGGGGTTGTCTTTAGGTGCTTCACCCCACAGTGCTTCCACAAAAAAGCCAGCAGATCTGACATGAAATTGGCACTTCTGTCAGTCAGTACTTCTTTTGCAAAACCTACCCTGCTGAAAATCTCTAACAAAGCATTTGCCACCTTTTCTGTCTCAATGGAGGACAAAGCCAATGCCTCAGGGTATCTTGTAGCATAATCTACTACCACTATGATATACTTTTTTTCCTGTGGAACTTGGGGTACCCAGAGGCCCCAGAATATTCTTAGCTACTCTCTGCAATGGCTCCTGAATCACAGGCAAAGACAAAGGAGCTTTCACCTTGTCTCCTGCCTTGCCTATCTTTTGGCACTGCTCACAGGTCCTGCAGTACCTTGTTACATCTCTGGAAATCCCAGGCCAATAAAAGCTCTGCATAATACATCTCTTTGTACATTTCATGCCCATATGACCTGCAAAGGGAATATCGTGGGCTATGGCTAGAAGTGCCAGATTGTAGGCTCTAGGCACTACCAAGTGCTGTATTATTTCACCTTCTAGTCCTCCTGCAGGGGTCTACTGTATACAGTAACCTTTTGTCCCAGTATACAGGATTCCCCCCTTCCCTTGAGAATCGGGTGCCTCAATAGTTAGCTGCCTCAGGTCTTGTAATGTAGGATCTGAGAGCTGAACCTGACTCAACTCTGTTACCCTTCCCAGCTCCACTTCCACAGGAAGTGTGGCCTTCTCTGACAGTGGTGCCTCACTGTCAGCCTGGGTACTACTACTCAACTCAACCTTTGCAGTCACTATGTCCAAGGGAATGTCACTACCAACAAGCAACTGTGGGTCACCTTCAGTCTCCCTGCTAGAGTAGCTCCCTCCTTGAAGTAACCACCTCACTAGTCTTGGCTGCAAGTGTGCAATCTGTCTGGGTCTCCCCCAGGCTACCAGACCCACATGCTTGTTTCCAAGCCTGACTGTGTGTAACTACATAAACACATGGTACTGCCTTATCAAAATTCTTCCCTCTCTGGACATCTGCAGGATGGTAGTTTGGTACCACTGTTATCTCGGGACAACCTACTATTGGCATTTTGTTTTTCCCCACTTACTGGCTCTCCCATCTTTTGTTTCCCACCTTGCCTCCATGGACATCTATATGCTACATGGCCCCACTGGTTGCATTCAAAACATTTAACCCTAGGTCCTGGACATGTACTTGGACTAGTGGCTTCCCCTGCTACTGGCAGATTCTGTTGGACAGTCTCGGCTGTTCACTATGGGCTCCCTTAGACCCATGATCAGTACTGGGTGTCCCTTTCCTGTTCATGTATGCCCTGCTTGCTAGGTATAGGTCTCCCTTCTTCCCCAGCTCACAAGAGTAAGGCATTGTCGATCAGCTAACCAAATCCTCATGTCCTCAGGAAAAGTGCTAAGGGCTTGTTCCCTCACCAAAAAGTCGGCCAGCCCTTCAAAAAAGTGGTGATCTGACATCCACTCACCTGCCTATGAAAATAAGTGCTCAGTTCAGCAACACATTCACACACACTTGCATCTGCCTGGCGTCTATACTCACAACATTTTCCTACAATCTTCAGAGATTAGCTTAAATTCTAGCAAACAATTCTTTTCAGCATTATGGTTTAAAATGTCATGATCAGATAGTATGGATAGAACATTTACAGCTTTACCATGGAGTAAGGGGGACAGGAACCGTACCCAGAGCCTTTGGTCAACATCATACTGTTTACATACCCTCTCAAACATATGAATGAACTATCAAAAGTATCCCCCTCTTTAAATTGTGGAAAGAATTTGACCTTTTGTGCTTCTGGAGTCCACTCACTACCTTCCCCATTACCTCCATGACTATGGTGAAGAGCCAACATCTCCTTTACATGCTGCCTCTGCCACTCCTTCTCCTCAGCTTCTATTTCCAAATTCCTGGCCTCCAACTCAAGTCCCTTTAGCTCTAGATGGATTTTTAAGTTCTCTATAGAAAGGTTGAGCTGTCCATTCCCTGAGTGCTGTACATCGCCACAGCCAGTCTGATCATCCTCATGGTTGCTATTTTCTGATGCAGCTGTGACTAAAGCTAGAATCATGTCTGCTTTAGTCAGGTTTCCATGCTCCAGTCCTTTACCCTGGCACATCTCAGCCAACTGGCTCCTTATCAGCTTGCCATACTGCTCTGCTGACATGCTTGCCTGCTTTCCCTGACTAACTAAGCTATCAAAAGAAATACAGTTGTGATCTGAACTCTCAATGTTCACTGCATGGCTGATTTAGAGTACAAAAATACCTTCAGTGATCACTGTACACAAGCTACAGGAATTCACTATCTATACCAGTAAAAGTCAATTAATATGTGATGTGGCTAACTCACCACTATCAAACAATTAATATCGGATGTGGATATCCAACCACTGCCAAACAATTAATATGCAACACCCATGCACTGGCCCAGTAATCAAGGAGCCTCAAGTACACCCACAGTAAAGTACAATTTCCCTTAAAAGCACAGAGATGTCACAGTCAATCTGGATCTGGTTTCTCCCAGTCTCTCCAGATCCCCAGTAAGACTCCCCAGTGGCACAGCTACAGGATTCAGATCTCAGCTGAGTGGTCAAGCCAAAACCTGTAGCACCCTCAGTCCAACCAGTGCTTTGTGTCCCTGCCCAAGTAGCTGACATACACTGAGATTTGATTTAAATGCAAACACACACTCCTGGGGAAGGCTGGCACAGGTTTACTAGCTATGTCCCCTTCTGCCCAGACTACGGTAGTACCACCTGCCACCAACCACTCTTAGCTAATACAAAACCCTTGCCAAAGGGTGTCCAATTCTACTGTGCAAGGTTGCTGTTATCCAATTGGTAAGTGTGACTGAACTTTTAAGGCTATTCTACAGTGGCTTATACAGTATCACCAAATACATGCAAGTACCCCAAGAGCTTAAATATCTCTACACAAAACAGATACATTTAAAAGGTTGAATTATATTTAATAATAAATACTAAAAACACAAGACAATACCAACAAACACAATGACATTAGAGAGTTCAGAAATCACATGAAATACTTTAAAACATTGTAGGACAGTCTGATATAAATATAGAAAACATCTACACTAAGCTTACTATACTTCTGTCCATCTCTAAGAAATCACTGTTCAAAATAACTTACAGAGCAAGGCACAGTGCTGGTGAGCTGTTAACAGGTCTGAAGACAAATAAAAATGCAATCTTTCTCTTTGGGATAGTTTTTAAATTGATAATACACATTACTGCTGAGTAATTTCAGATTACATCATTCTTGTCACTTTTGCTTAAGTTTCCCAGGCTCACAGAACTTAAAATGTAATATTTCTTTGTGATTTGCAGCTGCCAGGAAGTCACAGCAATAAAAGATACTTTGCATGTGAAACCTAGTAATTATCTCTGACTTAAGACAATAGAAAGATGCTCCTAGCTCAGACATCCTCTCTTAGTTTGAGATCACACACAGTCATAAAATGATTTTATTACCAGTTTATTTTCTTAGAGTTTGCAAGTTAACTCTGTATGTCCCAGTTTTCTACTGTGAAACCATATATTACATAGGCATAGAGTTTACACACATTTCTGCTTTCTTCCAGCAGGGTGCACTGTTACAGTCTTGATCCTCTGCACATAACACAGTTTCCTTAAATTTATAACACAAGCTTGTGGATCATGTTCATATTTAGAATGACATAAGAATTATGTACAAAATTCTATCTAGCTAGGCTGGCAGCCTCAGTTTATTACAGTGGCTACTACTCAGATTTGAGTTTTCTAATGGCTCCCTTAAGCTCTTTAATTAGCTTAAGTGTGCAGTTAAAGGAGGTTGAATGAGACACCTTGCAAGCATTAAGCAATTTCTTTATTTTGTTTTATAATTTATTTTTACAGGTATTTCACTGCAGGAGTTTATTTTTAAATGTCTCATTATATTTGGTATGGACTGGGACTTCCTTATCAATTTTGTTATTTAAGTGGAAGCAGAAGTCGCAGGCATAGGCAGAAGCTTTAGCAACAGGATCCAAAGGAAGAGGGTTGCAGCAGTTCCTATCTTTCTAGTAAATATTTCACTCACTGATTCATCCCCCTCCACTCCAAACTAAGCCTCCTTTCACTAGATCCCCTCCTCATCTTAAGTCTCCCTCCACTCTTCACTCTATTTTTGTTTCTCTGCAATGCTCATTGAATAACTACTACTTTTGTAAAAATACAGCTACCATAGCCTGAATATGTTAACAGTCCATTTTCTTGAAATTGTATATTACTAAATATTTCTTTAAATGTTATGCCACAATTTGTCCACATTTAATCATTTGGAAATAAACATTTAGTGTGCCATAGCAGAAAAGGATAAGGCCCTGACTATATCCCGGGTAATCCATGTCTGATTAGCAGCTCTGGTGTCTGAGGCACTAGTGTGGGAGATTGGGCATGTCTATCCTAGACAGAGGACCCAGGCATGCCTCACTTTAGATTCTCTTCAGAAGCTGGGGAGACATTGTCTAAGGGAGATGGAGGCAGTGACTGAGTCACTGCAGATGCAGGATGATACGCCAGCATGTCCATTGAAAATCTGTCCCGAGGGCATCACAGGTACACTGGACTAGTTGGGAAAGCCACAGCATAAACAGAAAAGTAATCCCATTAGCAGAATGACACTGTACCAGAATTCCCTATCTCCTCTGTGGCCCAAGACGTAGGTCAAGCTAAGTCTGGTGGAAGCTAACAGGCATGGTAGATCTAGTGACTGAGGAGAGAATCCGTCACCAAGATGACAGTCAACTATGGAAGCTGCAAAATTAATTTAAAGAATTGGAAATAAAAAAGAAAACATAATACAAGAATGGACTTAGTTATACAACCTGCACATATTTTATATGTCTAAACTTAGTTATCTTTACACTCTAATCTAAGTTTTATGACTGAAAGAAATCACTGGAGGAGACAAGAACACCAGTCACATTACTATTATCATGCATTAGACTTGTAAATAGAATTTCCGAGTTGTCATGTTACTTACTGTCATTAGATCTTGGATACTAATTGCTTTGTCACTGAACTTTTGCAGTTTTTTAATCTCAACCTGAGTATCTGAATAGATGCTCATGTAAGGAAATGCTGTTATCTTTGGAATTTTTATTTTGGTAGAGGTAGAGATTACAATATAAACAAAGACAGATGGCTACAGGTTGCTTTGCAACAGCCTGCTGGTATTGTCCACCAACCACCTGCATTCACACTGACTGCACAGCCATAAAAAGGTTTGTTAAATAGTTTATTTAGTGTCCTTCCATAAACTTATGCTTTTACATACAAGATCTTCAACCAAAAAGCTCTCAGCATAGAAAATTACTAGAAATGAAAAACTTACAGACATTAAAATAAACTGTCCTGTTAATCACCTGTAAAATGTGGAGATCTAACTGTAAACCTGAAGACATGCTTTATGTAGTACATGGAGCGCTGTGATTATGCTGCGATATTCAAAGACAAACCAGTTAAGCACCAGAGGGGCGCGAGACCTGATCTTTTGTTAAGGTCAGGTCTAGCACTAGACAGAAAATTCTGCCAGTACTGATCAGCAAATAGAATAAAAGATTTATTTCTGCCTGCTGTACATTCTAGTAAGTTGTCCCTTTCTTTTATAAACTTAGAAAGTAGGTACAATAACAGGATGTGTTTGCCTGCATTTTCTGAAGGATATGAACTTGGAAACTCAAATTTCTGTCATGTATTTAGTGAATTCAATCCTCAGTGGTTTGTCTGAAAACCACTCATTTTTATCTGTGTCACACTGAATATCATCACCTTTTTGGCTGTTCCCATTAGGGGTCGCCACAGCGGATCACCTGTTTCCATTTCTTCCTGTCCTCTGCATCTTGCTCTGTCACACCAACCACATGCATGTCCTCTCTCCTCACATACATAAACCTTATCTTAGGCCTTCCTATTACCTGGTAACTTCATCCTTAGCATCTTTTTCCCAATATACTCATCATCCCTCCCTCAGCACATGTCCAAACCAATGTAATCTTGCCTTTCTGGCTTTGTCTCCAAACCTTCCAACGTAGGCTGACCCTCTAATATACTTATTCCTAATCCTGTCCACCCTAGTCACACCTAGTGCAAATCTTAACATCTTTAACTCTGCCACATCCAGCTCAAACTCCTCCCTTTTTGTCAATGCCACTGTCTCCAACCCATATAACAGCTGGTCTCACTACCCTCTTGTAGACCTTCCCTTTCACTCTTACAGGTACTCATCTGTCACAAATCACTCCTGACACTCTTCTTCCCCCACTTCATCCTGCCTGTACTCTCTTGTTCACCTCTCTTCCACACTCACCATTACTCTGAACTATTAACCCCAAGTATTTAAACTCATCCACCTTTGCCATCTCTACTCCTTGCATCCTCACCATTCCTCTATCCTCCCTCTCATTCACACACATATTCTGTCTTAGTCCTGCTGACCTTCATTCCTCTTCTCTCAAGCATATCTCCATCTCTCCAGGGTCTCCTCCACCTATTTCCTACTCACTACAGATCACAATGTCATCTGCAAACATCATAGTCCAGGGGGACTCCTGTCTGATCTCATCTGTCAACCTGTCCATCACCATTACAAATAAGAAAGGGCTCAGAGCTGATCCTTTATGTAACCCCAACTCCACTTTAAATGCAAATGTCACTCGCACCGCAGACTTCTTCGCTGTCACACTACCCTTGTACATATCCTGTACCACTCTTACATACTTCTGTGACACTCCTGACTTCCTCATACAATACCACAACTCCTCTCTAGGCACTCTGTCATATGCTTTCTCTAAGTCTACAAAAACACAATGCAACTCCTCCTGACATCCTCTGTACTTCATCAACACTCTCAGAGCAAACATCGCATTTGTAGTGCTCTTTCCCGGCAATAAAACCATACTGCTGATCACAAATAATCATGTCCCTTCTTAACCTAGCTTCCACTACTATTTCCCATAACTTCATGCTGTGACTGATCAGTTTAATCCCTCTGTAGTTACTCCAGCTCTGCACATCACCCTTATTCTTAAAAATCAGTACCAAAACACTTTCTCCATTCCTCAGGCATCCTCTCACTTTCCAATATTTCATTAAACAATCTGGTTAAAAACTCCACTGCCATTTCACCTAAACACCTCCATGCTTCCACAGGTATGTCATCTGGGCCAACAGCATTTCCATTCTTCATTCTCTTCATAGCTATCCTTACTTCCTCCTTGCTAATCCATTGTACTTCATGATTCACTATCCCTACATCATCCAACCTTCTCTCCCTCTCATTCTCTTCATTCATCAACCCCTCAAAGTACTCTTTCCATCTGCTCAACACACTCTCCTCGCTTGTGAGTACATTTCCCTCATTATCCTTTATCACCCTTACCTGCTGCACATCTTTCCTAGCTCGGTCCCTCTGTCTAGCCAATCAGTACAGGTCCTTTTCTCCCTCCTTAGTGTCCAACCTTTCATACAACTCTTCATATGCCCTATCCTAGGCCTTCACCACCTCTCTCTTTGCCATGCACCTCATCTCCTTATACTCCTGTCTACTTTCTTGATCTCTCTGACAATCCCACTTCTTTGCAAACCTCTTTGTCTGTATATTTTCCTGTACTTCCTCATTCCACTACCATGTCTCCTTGTCGCCCTTCCCATATGAGGCAAAAATCTGAATGTTTTGCAAAAATCTGGGTATTTGAGTGGCACAAAGTGTAATGGGCCATGTTTTACTGCTTTTCTGATAGCATCTGCTGAGTGTTTTATGGCTTTAAAAGCTTGCAAAACACTTAGCATTTATTTTTCTCTGTAACTAGTAGTACATGAAGCAGATAAAGCTCCAAGCATTACAAAGAATTATGAGTGGGTCTCCAACCCTAGCCTACCATTATGTGTTCTCGACATGGATGTACCAAAAGTAGGACACACTACACTCCTTCATTCCTCGGAAACTCCAAAATAATGTCCGGAACACTTAAATAAAATAATGCACTCTTTATTAGACTTTAAGCTTCTCACAAGCTTTTTGTCGGCTTGAAGTACACCAACTTCCTCAGAAACACAGAATATGGTAAACTGAAACAACGTCACTTAACCACCACTCATTTAAATACCCTTGCATCATTACTTAAATAAATAAATGCCATTTAATGCCTTTAAACGTTAAAAAACATTGAAAAACTATTGTTATGCAAGAACTTATTAAAAACATGTGAATAAACATAAATACATGATAAATGATACTTCTTATATAAACATTATATGAAGTGCAATGTGGTAAATAAAAATACACCATACACAAGCCTTAAGGATCATAATTTATGCTGCTGCTGACTATTTGGAAGCCCCTACCGAAGATATTATAAGTTACTGCAAAAGGTGCTATTGAAAATAGCGCAACACTCCTATTTACTCTATGTTTATATAAATGGAAAACTATTACTTATTTAACCAAAATTGATGGAGTTTATAAAAAATAAATCGAATTTATAAAAAATTGATAAGAGTATGAAATTGTAAAAAGTCGAACTGGCTTACTGAATACTAAATACTAGACACTATCTAGTGAGGTTTCTGAGTCTTAAGATGCATGCAATGGATAATCTATCATTGATGCCCGGGTAATGACAGGCATCCAGTCTTAATTGCCAGATCAATTCTCTCCCTTCAAGAATTAAAGAATCCGCTCCCCCCCCCTGCCATCTTATCGGACTTGATCGATGACAACAAAAGAAAAAAGATGGAGGGGATGATCCTTTACATGTTTTGCCAAAGCATTCTCCACCTTACCCTTTCTAATAGCATATATATATATTTGTTCATAAATACGCTGATGCAATTTTCTGTCGGTCTTACCGACATAAAAAACTTTGCAGTGGGAACACTTAGCTAGATAAACGACCCCTGTACTAGAATTGAACCTGCCTTGTATTCTGTATCTAGAGTCCCTTATGGCGAAGGTTGATCCCTCTGAAATATACCTACAGTATCGGCACATGTTACATTTGAACATTCCTGATCTTGTCATCCTCGGTTCAGTTTTAGATTCCAAAATACTAGAGGTTTTGACCCCTCCTGAATGTTATTTTGGGATATTCCGTTACAGTCTCCCTACATCGCCTATCCTGCAAGATATAACTCCAATTTTTATGGATGATAGAAATAATACCCTTTACATCCACATTATAAGTTAGGATGAAGCTACAGGGGTAAGGTGTCCTGGCTGCGGTGTTAAATGTACCTATTCCATCACTGATATTGGAAGAATTCAAAATGGGTACATAAAAGCCAGACACCTGCTTGTTATGGACTTCACAGATTAAATCCAAAATTAGGTCAGCCAGGTAACGTCTCTTGAGAAAAAGGACCTCCATGAATTTACATTCATTGACAAAATCGCTATCTCTGGTCACCATTCTTGCAGCTCTCACCAATTGACCCTTTATGATGGATTTCTTTTGGGCAAAGGGATGACAAATGTTGAACTGGATAGAACTGTTAGAGAAAGTTTCTTTTCAGTGAATTCTAGCTATGTAACAGCTTTTTTGTCTTTTGAAAGTTCTACATCTAGATATGAAATTCTATCACTTTCCACACTAAAGGTGAATTTTAAGAAATCGGTAGAAGAGTTGAAATGATTTAAAAGTTGGTCCACTATATCCCCATCACCTTTTTGGATGATAAAAATGTCATCCAAAAAGTGCGTGTATAACAGTACCCTGTCCTGAAACAAAGGATATGTAAATACATATTCCCTTTCCCAGACCACCATCACCAAATTTGCTGGCAGTCTGGGAAAGGGAATACGTATTTACATATCCTTTGTTTCAGGACAGGGTACTGTTGTACACGCGCTTTTTGGATATTTTTATCATCCTAAAAGGTGATAGCGATATAGTGGACCAACTTTTAAATCATTTCAACTCTTCTACAGATTTCTTAAAATTCACCTTTAGTGTGGAAAGTGACAGGATTTCATATCTAGATGTAGAACTTTCAAAAGACAAAAAAGCTAAATGTTACATAGAGAAAGTTTCTTTTCGGTAAATTCTGGCTAACAGTTATCTCCAGTTCAACATTTGTCATCCCTTTGCCCAAAAGAAATCCATCATAAAGGGTCAATTGGTGAGAGCTGCGAGAATGGTGACCAGAGATAGCGATTTTGTCAATGAATGTAAATTCATGGAGGGCCTTTTTCTCGAGAGGTTACCCGGCTGACCTAATTTTGGATTTAATCTGAAGTCCATAACAAGCGGGTGTCAGGCTTTTATGTACCCATTTTGAATTCTTCCAATATCAGTCATAGAAAAAGTACATTTAAAACTGCAGCCGAGACACCTTACCCCTGTAGCTTCATCCTAACTTATAACGTGGATGTAAAGGGTATTTTCTCTATCATCCATAAAAATTGGAGTTATATCTTGCAGGATAGGCTATGCAGGGAGACTAATGGAATATCCCAAAATAATGTTCAGGAGGGGTCAAAACCTCAACAGTATTTTGTAATCTAAAACTGAACCAAGGATGACAAGATCAGGAATGTTCAAATGTAACATGTGCCGATACTGTAGGTATATTTCAGAGGGATCAACCTTCGCCATAAGGGACTCTAGATACAGAATACAAGGCAGGTTCAATAGTAGTACAGGGGTAGTTTATCTAGCTAAGTGTTCCCACAGCCCAGTTTATGTCGGTAAGACTGACAGAAAATTGCATCAGCGTATTTATGAACAAATATATATATGCTATTAGAAAGGGTAAGGTGGAGAATGCTTTGACAAACATGTAAAGGATCATCCCCTCCATCTTTTTTCTTTTGTCATCATCAATCAAGTCCAATCAGATGGCAGGGGGGGAGCGGATTCTTTAATTCTTGAAGGGAGAGAATTGATCTGGCAATTAAGACTGGATG
The DNA here is from genome assembly GCF_019279795.1 of Protopterus annectens. NCBI lineage: Eukaryota > Metazoa > Chordata > Ceratodontiformes > Protopteridae > Protopterus > Protopterus annectens. The sequence continues at coordinate 1,915,953,120 of NC_056732.1, forward strand.
CCTGTCTTTACCCGGGCAATGATAGATTATCCATTGCATGCATCTTAAGACTCAGAAGCCTCACTAGATAGTGTCTAGTATTTAGTATTCAGTAAGCCAGTTCGACTTTTTACAATTTCATAAAAAGTCTATCAATTTTTTATAAACTCCATCAATTTTGGTTAAATAAGTAATAGTTTTCCATTTATATAAATAGAGTGTAAATAGGAGTGTTACGCTATTTTCAATAGCGCCTTTTACAGTAACTTATAGTATCTTCGGTAGGGGCTTCCAAATAGTCAGCAGCAGCATAAATTATTAGGATCCTTAAGGCTTGTGGATGGTGTATTTTTATTTACCACATTATACTTCATATAATGTTTATATAAGAAGCATCATTTATCATGTATTATTTATGTGTTTATTCACATGATTTTAATAAGTTCTTACATAACAATAGTTTTTTCAATTTTTTTTAACATTTAAAGGCATTAAATGGCATTTATTTATTGTTTAAGTAACGATGCAAGGGTATTTAAATGAGTGGTGGTTAAGTGACGTTGTTTCCGTTTACCATATTCTGTGTTTCTGAGGAAGTTGGTGTACTTCAAACCGATGAGAAGCTTAAAGTCTAATAAAGAGTGCATTATTTTATTTAAGTGTTCTGGACATTATTTTGGAGTTTCCAAGGAGCGAAGGAGTGTAGTGTGTCCTACTTTTGGTACAGTGTGTGTGCATGTACTTGGTTTCTCGACATGGATGCTAAGATTTACCACTCAAGCTTCACTCTTGAAGTGAATTTCTTGGCACTCGAGCTTCATTCGAGGTGAATTTCTTAGCATCAATGTCTCAAACACATAATTTGGTTAGGATCTGCAACCCAACTGTAATCCTCTATGTTATAGCAGTGTGCATCCTGACAAATTAACTGTTTCTGGGGCACAGCTCAATAATCTAATCTGTGAAATGAAGCTAATAACATTAACAGTAGGAAAACTGTTATGACATTTGACAATTAATCTGCAAACACATAATTATTTGATTTAATGCATTCCTCCATATTTTCAAGAAAATATTGGAATATGGAACATTACCGAAAGCATTTTGGTGAATGACAAATTAGAACATAAGATAAACTAGATGCAGAAAAAGAAAGGGGAGCATTTATTCTGTCTAACGTTGGACATTGCACTTCACTGCTGAGTATTAGAATCATAATGCGCTTGGGGGGATCCTGCCTTTCACATGACCATTTCTTTGTCACTACGTGCTGTTCTGCTCTTACACCTACATGCCAACACTCCCACAAATATTTGCATGCAGGCAAAAAAGGGAGAGTGATAATCCTGTTGTCTATATCTGGTTATTATTCTTCAATCGATTATTAAAGAATGAAGGAATGAATTAGCACTACATCTTTATGGAAAAAACAGGAGAGCAATAGTGCAGGAAGAAATTATGTATTTTTACTAATATGTATAAAGCCCAGAATTTTGAGAGCCAAGATATTCAAAAAGATTAAGACAGAGGTTACAGGAAAGAAAAATATTTGCACAACTGTCTAAAGCTTCAAATGCAAATTTTTATTCATTAATACAACAGATCCATGAAGAAAATTTTATAGACCAAGAAACTTTGGGCCATTTAGAAAAAAGTGATAAAGTGTAAAAATATTAAAAACAAAAGTTTTTTGAAAGTTATAAAAAAGAAATGTTGCAGAAAAACAATGCTGATTTAAAAATGCATTCAGTCTCTGTTTTTGAATAAAAATACATTTGTTCTTACATTACTAGAAAGCAACTCACACCATAATTACTTTGTTTTTTAAGTGCTGCTGCTCATGGGAAAACACTACTTTCTGGTACCCAAGAGTGAGAAGTAATGGCTGTTCTTGACTAAGAAATATGTTTCACAACATACAGCATTCTACATTGTTTTTATGGGCACTACAGATTGTGGAGAAAACACACAGCATTTTGGCGTTGAATTAAAAATAGTTTGCTTTTACAAGTTCTTTTGATCTCAGACAGGCAACAAGTAAAAAATTGTATACAATGACAGGTACATTACTAAGGTTTAATTTATGTATTTATTTGACATTTGTTGACTGGGAGTGTTTAACTTAGCAAAAGCCCCTTTTCAGAGGAGGCCTGGGGAGAAAAGCCCCACTAGAAAACAGATAGGCACTTACAAACAGGCAAACTAAGGAGTTCATAAAGTGAGAATAATAAAGAATTACAACAATCTAAAGAGTACATAAAATGAGTACAGTAGAGTAAATTACACAGTACAAGATTACTAAATACAGAAAAAAGAACTACTTGCACTTCTCAGCATTGTTACAGTGGGAGGATGCTGAGATTTGGATATGCTGAGAATTGCTATGATACAGAGCAGTTGGTAGGCCAGTAGACAAGTTATGGTATTTTCTGTGTTGTACTTCCATTACAAACAAATGTTCTGTGAATTTATACAGAGCTGTTCTAGCAGAGAGCTGAATTCTCCTGACTGAGCAGTCTGATATTCCAAACTGATAACTACACTTTTGCAACTCATTTTGCACTGTGCTGCATTTATATTATTTGCTTTATTTATATATGTGCTGTATTGTCTGTCCCTTGTTCTTGTCTATACTTTGTTTCTCAGGGTAGTTCAGAAGCTAGTTTCAGGTGGGGGTTGTTGAGCCAGCCCATCTTATCTGTTAGTCATTGCCTGAGGTGTATTTTCTGTGTTGTACTTCCATTACAAACTGCATTTTTGTGAATTGGTGCAGTACTGATATAACAGAGTTGAATTCTGACTGTGACCAGTCTGATATTCCAAACCAAGTACACTTTTTTGCAACTCAGTTTGCATTGTGCTGTATTTATATATTTACTTTATTATTTTTGTATTTGCTGTATTATTTTTATATTTGCTGTATTATTTCTGTCCTTTGTTCTTGTCTGCACTTTTTCTTCCCGTCCTCCCAAGTGTTCCTGTAGTTTTAAACTTGGTGACTTTGGATTTGCCCACCCCTGCTGTAAATCTTATCTTGGTCACTGCTCCCAGTCCAATCTCATTTGATCACTCAACATAGTGCAGTGAGAATTATTTGGACAAGATTACTCCCTTGCATCTTTGACTTGGAATACTTCTGTTTCCTCCCTCTCCACTTAGAAAAAATGTACACTTTATTCATCTGCATTTACTGTAATTGCATTCTTCATACTTTACCTTAAAAAGGTTCTTGTGGTATACACTCTTGTGGGCAAACCCTTAACAAAACCTTCTCTCCAAAAATTCCTGCATACCATTGCTAGAATCTCCTTGTGTTTTGTGTGCTTCTCAAACAAGCTGGAAATAAAGCCAATAAGTACATTTTTTGGCACTTTTTAACTGTTCAGAGTTCTGCACTGTCTTAATTTTTGTTTGACTGAATTATTTATATATTTGCTGGCAATGTTTTCTGATACTCTAAGTGCCTCCATTTTGATTTTTTCCTAATTTATTCCTTTCTGCACTTGTTTTTACTCATTTTTACTTTAATTGCATTTATTTAAATGGTATTTGCTTTAATATTGCTACACACTGAAGTGTGCTAGCTTGCACTGCATTTTAATTGTTTTTACTGCTTTTTTAGCTGCTTTTCTGTATAAAGAAAAAGTTCTAAGCTTGTTTCCCACCATTACTGTAACTAGTTTAGTCCAGATATAGATCTGCTGTGTCCAGGACTGTTTGTAAGTTTTTGAGCCCCCCCCAACCCTTTCTCTATTGGAGGAAAGCCTTCTAGCTTATCAGTGAGAGTGGTAAGCAATAGGTAGCCTATCTACCACAAGAGGAGTGGTTTCTGGCACAGAAATTGCAGGCTTATGGCTAAGTGGGCAGTTTTTCCATTATTTTCAACTTTCTGACCTAAAAGCCTGCGTTTGCATGGGTTTGTGCTTGTTTAAGCTCATTGGATACAGTTTTGTATCCTGCAGACTGCAAGAGCACCAGGAAGGAGAAAGATGCTCCAAGCGCCTCCATTTTGATTTTTTCCTAATGTACTGCTTTCTGCACTTGCTTTTAGTAATTTTTTTAAATTTAATTGCATTTATTTAAACTGTATTTGGTTTAATATTGCTACACACTCAAGTGTGCTAGCTTACAATGCATTTTAATTGTTTTTACTGCTGTTTTAGCTGCTTTTCTGTGAAAAAAAGTTCTAAGCTTGTTTCCCACCATTCCTATAACTAGTATAGCCCAGATACATATTTGATGTATCCAGGACTGTTTTCAAGCTTCTGATCACCCCCAAGCCTTTCTGTGTTGGAGGGAAGCCTTTTAGCTTATCAGTGGGAGTGGTAAGCACTGGGTGGCACATCTACCACAAGAGGAGTGGTTTATGGCCCAAAAATTGTACTTTATTGGCCGTTTGGGCAGTTTTTCCAGCCCTTTCAACTTTCTGGTTTAAAAGCCCTCATTTGGGCAGGTTTGCACTTGTTTAAGCTCCGTGCAGGGGCGCCAAGCTGAGGTAAACTATTACTGCTGTCAGAAAGTCTGCTCTTCAGTTTTTCCCTTAGATCTTGCTAGTTCTCTCTCTTGCACTTCAAATAGCTTAATCACTTTGCACTTCAGCATGTTTTGTAGCAATTATTGTAGCATACCCAAGTGCCATCAACACTAGTTGTTCTTCATGGAAATAGCTCCAGTACGTAGTAGTTATGACCACCCCTCCTGGCAGGATTAAAGGGCAGTTCCCTGTGCTTTCTCCTATTAACATGGTCCACTTAGGCATTCTGAGGCAGTGTAGCAATGCCTCATGTACACAGACCACCATCTCCTCTAACCAACCCTCAGACTTTTGAGAGATGCACTTATATCACCAAATTGTAAGCTATGCACTCTCCAGCCAAGACCAGACTAGCTGTTCAAGAGAAGGTAAACACCTGCACCACACCGCATGGAACATATAGCCCTCCAGAAAACCCACAATCACAGCTCTCATAAAAAAACAAACCACACACCCACCTTCATGAAGCCTCTCAATAGAAATTTATCCAAACAGCAGAGTACTCCAAGACAGAAATGCACTCTACCACCACAACACAGCACAAAGCAAAGGACACATAGCTCACCTCCAAAGTATGCCCCTCAACCTAAGCACCTAAGGCTAAACACCTTGCCCAATACACTAATCATAGATTACTCAATAGTGAAGCACACAGATGTCCCACTCATTAGGCTGAATAAGAAGAAGGTAACAACTATCTATCAGGTGCCAGAATCTGACAAAACATGCACTCGGGTCACTCCACAACAAGTACAAGTTTTACTCTGTCATTGTCCATGTGGGTGTGAATGAACTGAGATGCACCTCCCTGGACTACATGAAAAGGGACATAGTGGAGCTCTTGGATTATGTGCCCCAGGCAGGTACGACCCTAGCCCTGAGCAGTATCCTACCATCACCCAGAATGATGCCGCAGTACAAAAAAAAATGATATTCAACAACTGGCTAAGTTTCTGGTGTCATTCTAAGGGGATCCAGTATCTGTCTGCTTGGAATGACATGACTGACAGACCTTGATGCTTTGCCAGAGATGGCCTGCATCTGTCACCCCTGGGTTTCCGAGTACTGGATAAAGCTCTTGCCACCCCTATAGTGCCTATTTTAGGCATTGTTCCAAAGACCAAATTACCACCATAACAGCTATAAATAAATGCAATCTGAGGGTCATGCTACTCAATGCTAGAAGTCTAACTCTCAAGATGCACTCACTCAAATCACTCCTCAAAATGGAAAAGATCGACATTTGTGCTGTAATGGAGACCTGGTTTAAAGCGGCAGAAAGCAGCCCTGCGCTACCAGGCTATAACTCATTCCACACCTTTCGGCCATGAAACATGTACCAAAGCTCCAAAGGTGGTGTTGTCTCCATATCCATAAAGGATATGCTCAGCTCCAAACTAGTAGCCCACCATAATGCATCTGAGATACTTCATGTACAACTAACATTGGGTAAGACAGCAATCCAGGTCATAGTCTGCTATATGTCCCCAACCATGTCCCTAGACCGTCATACATCCCCAACCATGTCCCTAGACCCTCAACTCCACATTCTTAAGTATCCTGAAATCTATCAAGGTCCAACCCAACACTTAGTGGAGACTTCAATTATCCCTCCATCAACTGGGAAAACTACTCCAGCGCCAATACACTGGATTAGTGCTTCCTGTAATTCAATTCCAATGCCCTGGACCAGCTCATTCTGACATCCACTAGAGGAAGCAACATCATTGACCTGGTTATTACTAACATGGGTGACTGTTGCTCCACACCCGTAGTCAAGCCCTCCCTGGTCAGATCAGACCATAAACTAATCATCATGAAAATCCACATCTCACCCACACCCTGCGCAAAGGTAACCACCTTGAAAAACTTCTCCAAAGCTGACTTTGGGCTCCTAGAAACAGAGGTGGCTAACTTCATGGCACCCATGCTAATGGAAAATAGCTGCATGACTGCTGAATCATACAAGAATGCACTGTAAAAACATGTACATAAATGCATGGAACTAGCCATGCACAACAAAACCAAGACACTCTCCACCAAACAAAGGAAGCCAAGCTGATGGTCCTCTGCCATTAATAAACTCTAAAACAGAAGGTGAAGTCTCAAGACTGGAAAAACTTCCTTATTAGCTTCAACAAAAAGTTGAGATCCCTCATCAAATCCTCTAAAGCCAGCTATGAAGGCAGAATTGTGGCAGACACTAAAAACAGTCACAAAGCCTTCTATAGTTATATCAAGAACCTCCACAGCAATATCCAGATTTGTTCTGAGTTACGGCACAATATTACCTCTTACATTGAGCTAACAGATATTGCCAACATACTGGCCACAGATTCAGTGCCAACTTTACCCACCCCCCCCAAGGGACCAATCACAGTACCGGAAGAATGCCAGGCACCCAGCATTACTGCAGCACAGGTTAAAGCTGCATTGTCCAAGGCCAAGAATACAGCTTCCATGGGACCTGATAATATCCCTGGCTTTGTTTTACATGAACTACAAAGTGAACTGGTACTACATCTGTGTGCTTTGTTCAGTCACAGCCTCACCTCAGGCTTTCTTCCTACCAAATGGCCCACTGCTGCAGTCATCCCTTTCCATAAAGGGGGAGCTACTACAGACCCTGGAAATTATAGCCCCATTAGCCTGATGAGTCTGATATGTAAAGCTATGGAGTGCATCATCATGGACCTGATTAACAAAGTATTGGAAATCTCCAAACTCTAGACGCCATGCAATTTGGCTTTGTGAAATGGAGATCATGCCTGCTCAACCTGGTTGACTTCTTTGAGTCACCAGGGCTGTTTATGAAGGTAAGGCAGTGCATACAGCCTACCTCAAGCTGCTAAAGGCCTTAGGCTGGTATAGGTACCCAACTATGTCCCATGACTCTCACTCCATGTTCCTAAGCACCCTGGAAACTATTAGGGTCCATCCCAACACTCGCATACTGGGTGACTTCAACTACCCCTCCATCAACTGGGAAAACTACTCATGCACCAATACACTTGCCCACTACTTCCTGGAATTAATTTACTCCAATGCCGTGGACCAGCTTATTCTTAACCCCACTAGAGGAAGCAACATCCTTGACCTGGTTATTACTAACATGGGCAATCGTAGCTCTACACCAACAGTCAATTCCTCCTGGATTAGATCTGACCACAAACTAATTACCATGGAAATCCACATCTCACCCCCAGCAAAGGTAACCACCATGAAAAACTTCAATATCAAGGTGCAGGTACTCCACGACTATCGAAGCCAACCATCAACCAAAAAAAGCAGAAAAATCAAAAAAATCAATAAAAAATTCTTTATACTTGTACAGCAAAAAAAAACTTATTCCATGGGTTGTTAGCACTTTCACGTCTACTCTGGACGCTTCTTCAGACTTTAATAAAAAGTCTGAAGAAGCGTCCAGAGTAGACATGAAAGCGCTAACAACCCATGGAATAAAGTTTTTTTTTGCTGTTCAAGTATAAAGAATTTTTTATTGATTTTTTGCTTTTTCTGCTTTTTTTGGTTGATGGTTGGCTTCGATAGTCGTGGAGTACCTGCACCTTGATATTGACATTTTTCGTTTGGGGACATAGCAGGTACCTTACCCTGAGAGATCTCTGTTTATTTACCATGAAAAACTTCTCCAAAGCTGACTATGGGCTCCTAAAAACAGAGGTGGCTAACTTAACGGCACTTGTGCAAATGGAAAATAGGTGCATGACTGCCGAATCATACACCAATGCACCGTACGAACACGTACATAAATACATGGAACTAAATACCAGACAGAACCAAGACACTCCTCCAAAAAAAGGAAGCCAATCTGGTGGTCCCTGTGAAGATATGTGAAGGATGCCAGCCTAGCTAGATATAATTTTGTAGATAATTCTATGTTTGTGTAAATATTAACAAAAGCCATAGGTTTGTTCTCTTAAATATAAGAAAACTGTATTAAATGTTGAACTAACAGTGCACTCTGCTGTAAGAAAGCTGATAAGTCAAGCATTTTATGACTGTTTGATCTCAGGGCTCAGAGCTGTGGTGTCTGTATGAAGGAATTTTTTCTATTGTTTTGAGACCACAGTTAATTGCTAAATTTTATGTATATAATGTCTTTAATTGTGGTGGTTTCCTGACCAGGTGAAAGCTTACTACGAAATGTAAATGTAGGTTTTCTGTTAGCCTGGGAAACCAGAGAACTGTTAAGAATGATGTAATCTAAAATGAGTCAGTAGGATGTATTATCGATTTAAAGGACTTTCTCAGAGACAGAGGGAGCATTTTGCATTTGTCTTCAGAACATCCAACTTACCAGCACTGCTTTTGCTTTATATGTTAAGTTATAAACTGTGATTCTCATAGGAATAACTAGAAAAAAATAGTAAGATTAGCAAGATGTTTTCTGTACTGATGTCAGAAGTATTCTACAATATTATTTTAAGCATTTTCCTGTGTCTGAACTCTTGACTAACACTGTGAAGTAAGAAGTATTGTCTTGTGTTATTATTTATTAAATATTTTTAAACCTTTCAACTGTGGCTGTTTTGTGTAGAGATAATTTAAACTTTAGAGAACATTTCATTTATATAGTGATACTATACTAAGCCACTCCAGTAGTCTTGCTGCTCAGTCACACTTACTAATTTGATAATAATGCACAGTAATAACTGAACACCCTCTGGTAAGGGCTTTTTAATAGCTGATAAGTGGTTAGTGGCAGCTGATACTACCTTGTGGACTTGCAGAAATGGGGATAGCTGAAGAACCTGTGCCAGCCTTCCCCAGGAGTGTGTGTGTTTGTATGTAACTCATATCTTAAAGTGTGCTTGTGTATGTGTGTGTCAGCTACTTGAGCAGGGACACAAAGCACTGGTTGGACAGAGATGGTGCTGGAGGTTTTTGCTTGACCACTAGGCTGAGTCCTGTACCCTATAGCTGTTCCAGTGGGAAGTCTTACTGGGGATCTGGAGAGAAAGGGGAAACCAGCACCAAACTGACTGATCTCTGTGTGCCCTTAATGGAAATTGTAGTTTACTGTGTGTATTTGTTATCCTCCTTAATGTGGATGTCCCTCACTGGTGCTAGTGGTGAGGGCTGAGGCTCCTGGATTACTGGGCCAGTGCAAGGGCATCACATATTAATTGTTTGGCAGTGGTGGGGTATCCACACCACATATTGTTTGGCACATACTAATTGGCTTGTAGTGGTGTGGGTAGTGTGAATTCCTGTAGCTTGTGTACAGTGATCTCAAGGTGCTTTTGTACTCTAAATCCGTCACGCAGTGAATATTCAGAGTTCAGATCACAATTGCTTTATTTCTTTTGTTAGCTTAATCAGGGAGAGTAGGCAAGCATGTCAGCAGAGGAGTACAGAAAGCCGACGAGGAGCCAGATGACTGAGATGTGCCAGACTAAGGGACTGGTGCATGTAAACCTGACTAAGAGACCTGATTGCAGCTTTGGTCACAGCTGCATTAGAAAACAGCAATTAGGAGGATGATCAGATTGGCAGTGGAGATGTACCACACTCGAATCGACAGCTCAACCTTTCTGCAGAGGACTTAAAATCCATCTGGAGCTAAAGAGACTTGAATTGGAGACCAGGCATTTGGAAACACTAGCAGTAGAGAGACTGAGATGTCTACAGGTTGAGGTAAATGAGAAACTGCTACACCTGGAAGCTGAGGAGAAGAAAAGGCAGAGGCAGCATGAAAAGGAGATGCTGACTCTTCGCCAGAGTCATGGAGGTAATGGGGAAGGGAGTAACCAGACCCCAGAAGCACAAAATGTCAGTAAATTTCTTCTACAGTTTACAGAGGGGGATAATTGTGATGGTTTCATTCATATGTTTGAGAGAGTATGTAAACAGTATGATGTTGAGCAAAGGCTGTGGGTACAGTTCCTGACCCCCTTACTCCATGGTAAAGCTATAACTTTTTTTCCAAAATAGCTGACGTTGACTGTTTTAACTATAATGCTGTAAAGAATTGCTTTAGAATTTTTTAAACAAACACCTGAAACTTATAGGAAAGTTAAATGAGCATAGATGCAAGGCAGATGAAAAAGTGTGTGTGAATATGTTGCTGAACTGAACACTTATTTTCATAGGTGGGTGACTGGATGTCAGGTCACCACTTCTGAAGGGCTGGCAGACCTTTTGGTGAGGAAACAATTCCTTAGCACTTTGCCTGAGGACATGAGGATCTGGTTAGCTGATAGATAATGTGCTACTTCAGATTACTTGGGGAAGAAGGGAGACCTATACCTAGCAAGCATGGCATCCCTGCACATGAAAGGGACCTCCAGTACTGCTCATGGGTCAGACTGCCCCAACAGAATCTATCAGTAGCAGGAGAAACAACTGGTCTAGGTACATGTCCAAGACCTATGGTTAAATGTTTTGAATGCAACAAGTGGGGCCATGTGGCATACAGATGTCCATGGAGGCAAGGTGGGGAACAAAAGGTGAGAGTGCCAGTAAGTGGGAAAGAAAAAATGCCAATAGTACATTGTCTTCAGACAACAGGGGTACTGAACTACAATCCTGCAGATGTCCTGATAGGGTAGGAGTTTGATGAGGCAGTACCATGTGTTAATGGAGTTACAGTCAAGGCTTTGAGACAAGCATGTGGGTCTGGTAGCCTGGGGGAGACCCAGTCAGACCACATACTTGCAGCCAGGACTGGTGAGTTGGTTACTTCAGCGAGGGAGCTATCCTGTAGCAGTGAGACTAAAGGTGAGCCAAGGCCGCTTGCGACTACTGATGGTCCCTTGTACAGAGTGACTGCAAAGGTAGAGGTAAATAGTAGTAGTAGTACCTAGGCTGACAGTGAGGGACCACTGTCAGAGGATGCCAGATGTCCTATGGAAGGGGAGCTGGAAAGGGTTACAAAGGGAGAGTTGAGACAGGCTCAGTTCTTAAACCCTACATTACAAGGCCTGAGGCAGGTAGCTAGTGAGGCACCTGATTCTCAAGGGAAGAGGGCATCTGTATACAGGGACAAAGGGTTACTGTATAGAGAATGGACCCCCGAGGGAGGGCTAGAAGAATGCAGCAGTTCATAGGGCCTACAGACTACTGTCTGGTGCTTCTAGCCATAGCCCATGATATTCCCTTTGCAGGTCATATGAGTATAAGCTGTACAAAGAGACATATTATGCAGAACTTTTATTAGCCTGGAATTTACAGAGCTGTATCAGGGTACTGTAGGACTTGTGAGCAGTGCCAAAAGGTAGGCAGGAGACAAGGTGAGAGCTCCTTTGATGCTTTTGCCTGTGATTGAGGAGCCATTTCAGAGGGTAGCTATGGATATTGTGGGACCTCTGAGTACCCCAAGTTCTACAGGGAAAAGTATACCCTAGTGGTAGTAGATTACTCTACAAGATACCTTGAGGCAGTGGCTTTGTCCTCCACTGAGGCACAAAAGGTAGTAAATACGTTAGAAATTTTCAGGAAGGTAGGTCTCCCAAAACAGATACTGACAGAGGTACCAATTTCATGTCAAACCTGCTGGCTTGTCTGTGGAAGTACTGTGGGGTGAAGCACCTGAAGACCACCCCCTACCATCTCCAGACTAATTGTCTTGTCGAGAGGTTAAACTCTACACTGAATTCCATGTTACGGGCATTTGCAGTACAGTTCAAGAGGGAGTGGGACAAATATTTGCCCCATCTGTTTGCTTACGGTGAGATTCCCCAGGAATCCACAGGTTTTTCACCCTTTGAGTTGCTGTATGGGCATAGGGTGAGGGGACCTCTAGATTCAATTCATGATGAGTGTGAAGGTGAGTGTGAATCTCACATGGAGACTGTTGTGGCATATGTCCTAAACCTCAGGTCAAGGCTCAGCAAACTCATGGGCTTGGCCCAGGAGAGCCTGGCAGAAGCACAACCACAGTAAAAGGTCTGGTATGACAGGAATGCTCGAGCTAGAGAGTATGCTGCAGGGCAGCAGGTAATGGTTCTCATTCCTGTCAGAGAGAGCAAGCAGCTTGGGAGGAACCCTACAAGGTGGTAAGAAAGGTGATGTTAACTACATGGTAGAACTGCTAGGCAGGAGGCAGGGGCATGAATTGTGCCATGTTAATATGATGAAAACCTACCATGATAGGGAGGCCCTTGTGTTGAGCATTTGCAGTGGATTGCAGGAGGAGTCTGAGGGAGATCTGGTGACTGATCTCAGTGAGGCTTGGACTGACACCTCGGTGGAAGGGGTAGAATTGTCCCAGCAGCTATCTCCTACCCAGGTTCGAGAAATCAGAGTAGTGTTACAGGAGTTTGGGGACATGTTCACTGGGGAACCAGGGTGCACCCAGTTGGTGCAGCACCAAGTGGATACAGGATCCCAAAGGCTTATTAGGCACGCCCCTTATAGGGTGCTTGAGGCAGTCAGACTGAGGGAGGAGATACAGGAGATGTTGGAAATAGGGGTAATTCAAGAGTCCAACAGTCCCTGGGCTTCTACAGTAGTGCTGGTGCCAAACAAAGATGGCAACACCAGGTTCTGTGTGAACTACAATAGTCACACAGTCAGATGCCTAATACATGCCTAGGACAGATGAAGCCTTAGAGAAGCTGGGTGGGGCTAAGTATCTTACAACCATTGATCTTACCAAGGGTTACTGGCAGGTGCCCTTAACTCCCAGTGTTAGAGAGAAGTCAGCCTTTGTGACTCCTTTTGGCTTGTATGAGTTCACAAAGATGCCCTTTGGGATGAAAAATGCCCCAGCAACTTTCCAGAGGCTGGTACATCATATCCTAGCAGGAGGGTTTGCCCTTGCTTACCTAGATATTGTCATCTACAGCCATTCTTGGCAAGAGCACCTTCAACATGTCAGGGAGGTGCTGGACAGACTACAGAGGGCAGGGTTGACCATTCAGCCGAGCAAATGTCAGGTGGGTATGGCAGAGGTATCTTACCTGGGACAGAGTGGGGAGTGGTAAGATCAGGCCAGTACCTGTAAAATAGAAGCCATTCAGGCATGGCCTGGACCCGTTATCAAAAAGCTGGTGAGGGCATTCTTAGAGGCAGCAGGGTACTACAGAAAGTTTGTCCTCAGTTATAGTACCATAGCTGATCCCCTCAAAGACCTGACGAGGAAGAATAGGCCAGATAAGTTAGTGTGGACCACAGCATGTGAGCAGGCATTCCAGAAGCTTAAATAAGCTTTGAGAGGACCCACTGTGTTAGCCAGTCCAGATTCTAGCAAAGAATTTGTTGTGCAGGTGGATGCTTCAAACCATGGGGTGGGGGCTATACTTAGCCAGATTTCTTCAGAGAGAAAATAACATCCATTTGTTTAGCTCAGCTGTAGGCTCCAATCCAGGGAGGAATGATATGCAGCTATAGAAAAAGAATGTCTAGCCATAGTTTGGGCACTGCAGAAACTTCAGCCTTATCTGTATGGAAGAAAATTCACTGTATGGACAGATCACAATCCTCTAACATGGTTAAACAGAGCCAGCAAAATGCCAAGTTGCTATGATGGAGCCTAGGGAAGCAAGCATATGTCAGTGCAGCACTGCAGTGGGATTAGCAAAGGCAACGCAGATGGGTTCTCAAGACAGGGAATGGGGTAAGACATACTCAGAAAGACTTAACCCTCTCAAGCAACGTTTCTCAACTGACACTTGAAAAACTAGCTTGAGTCCTCGGGGGAGGGGGGAGATGTGAAGATATGTGAAGGCTGCCAGCCTAGCCAGGCAGAATTTTGTAGATAATTCTATGTCTGTGTAAATATTAATAAAAGCCATAGGCTTGTTCGCCTAAATAAGAAAACTGTATTAAATGTTGAACTGCAAAAATGCAACAGTGCACTCTGCTGTAAGAAAACTGATAAGTCAAGCATTTTATGACTGTTTGATCTCAGGGCTCAGAGCCGTGGTGTCTGGATGAAGGAATTATTTCTATTGTTTTGAAACCAGAGTTAATTGCTAGATTATATGTCTTTAATTGTGGTGGTTTCCTGACCAAATGCAAGCTTACTAGGAAATGTAAATGTAGTGTTTCTGTTAGCCTGGGAAACTAGAGAACTGTTAAGAATGATGTAATCTAAAATGAGTCAGTAGGATGTATCATCAATTTAAAGGACTTTCTCAGAGACAGAGAGGGAGCATGTTGTATTTGTCTTCAGAACATCCAACTCACCAGCACTGCTTTTGCTCTACATGTAAGTTTATTTATAACTGTGATGGTTGTTAGGAATAGCTAGGAAATAGGAAGATTAGACTAGTTGTTTTCTGTACTGATGTCAGAACTATTCTACAGTATTTTAAGCATTTTCCTGAACTCTTGACTAAAACTGTGTAGTAAGAAGTATTGTCGTGTGTTTTATTATTTATTATTAAAAAAATGTAAACATTTCAACTGTGGCTGTTTTGTGTAGTGATAATTTAAGCTCCAGAGTACATTGCATTTATATAGTGATACTGTACTAAGCCACTTCAATAGTCTTGCTGCTCAGTCTGACTTACTAATTGGATAATATTGCATAGTAATAATTGGACACCCTCCGGTAAGGGCCTTTTTAGTAGCTGATTAGTGTTTGGTGGCAGCTGGTGCTACCTTATAGACTGGCAGGAAGGGGCATAGCTGGAGAACCTGTGCCAGCCTTCCCTAGGAGTGGTTGTGTGTTTGTATGTAACTCATATCTTAGTGTGTGTGCATCAGCTACTTGGGCAGGGACACAAAGCACTGGTTGGACAGAGGGTGCTGGAGGTTTTAGCTTGATCACTAGGCTGAGACCTGTACCCTATAGCTGTGTCAGTTGGGAGCCTTATTGGGGATCTGGAGAGAAAGGAAGAAACTAGCCCCAGATTGACTGTGATCTCTGTGTGCTCTTAAGAGAAATTGTACTTTACTGTGTGTGTAACTTGTTATCCTCCCCAATGTGGGCACCCCTCACTGGTGCTAGTGGTGAGAATTGAGGCTCCTTGATTACTGGGCCAGTGCACGGGCATCACAGTCCCTCCACCATTACCAAACTCTACAACAGAAGGAAAAAACTGTTGCAGAAAAAGGTGTAGTCCCAAGACTGGAAAAAATCCCTCATTAGCCTCAACGAAAAGTTGAGATCCCTCATCAAAACCTCTAAAGCTAGCTATGAAGGCAGAACTGCAGCAGACACTAAAAACAACCACAAAGCCTTCTACAGTTGTATCAAGAATCTCCACAACAATACCCAGATTTGATCTGAGTTACTACACAATGGTACCTCCTATACTGAGCCAACAGATATTGCCAACATACTGGCAGACAGATTCAGTGCTAACGTTACCCATCTCTTCCCCCAAAGGACCAATCACAACACCAGAAGAAAGTCAGGCACCCCACATTACTGCACAACAGGTTAAAGCTGCATTGTCCAAGGCCAATAATACAGCTTCCATGGGAGCTGACAATATCCTTGACTGTGTTCTACATGAACTACAAAGTGAATTGACACCACACCTGTGTGCCCTGTTCAATCACAGCTTCACCTCAGGCTTTGTCCCTATAGAATGGTGCACTGCTACAGTCATCCCTCTCCATAAAGGGGGAGCAACTACAGACCCTGGGAATTATCACCCTATTAGCCTGACAAGTTTGATATGTAAGGCTATGGAGTGCATCATCATGGACCAAATTAACACAGATATAGGGAATCTCCAAACTCTGGATCCTATGCAATTTGTTTTTGTGACGGGTAAATCACTCCTGCTCAACCTGGTTGACTTCTTTGAGTTAGTCACCAGACCTGTGGATGAGGGCAAGACAGTTCATACAGCCTTCCTCGATCTGGCCAAGGCCTTTGATACCATCCCCCTCTCAGGAATTATTGACAGACTCACCAAACTAAGCATCAACCCCTATATCAGTAGGTGGGTTGCAAATTGGCTCACAGGCAGAGCCCACAGTGTGAAAGTAGCAGACTCCAAGTCAGACTGCCGACCAGTCATGAGTGGAGTCCCACAGGGATCAGTCCTGGGTCCTCTCCTGTCCAGGCCAAGCCAACATGGAGGGACTCTGGCTGACTAAGTTCGCAGACGCTTGCAAGCTGGGAGCCAATATTAACTCCCCAAGTGATGTAGATATCCTATAGACAGGCCTCACTGAGACCAACGACTGGTGTCAAAACCATGGCCTTAAGCTTAATCCTAAAAAATGCATTGTTATTCCCTTTGGGAAAAACTCAGTTCCTACTAATTACCACATTGATGGTAGCCCACTGAAAACTGAAGGTGTTAAGAGATCTGGGGACACAGGTTGACAGCAACCTCTCCTTCGACCACCACATTGCCACTGTGGTCAGACAGTCCTGTGTGGCACATTTCACTACCAAGGGTTTTGCATCCACGAAGAATGAGGTCATTATCTCTCTCCTCTTCCCTCATTAGACTAATCATCTAGTATAATGCCCATTTGGCATGTACCTCACTAAACATCTGCAACAGCTGGAAATACCACAAAAGTACCTCATGAAGAGGATCCTAGGCCTTAAACACATGCCCCACATGTATCAACTCAAAACACTCCAGCTTTTCTCTGTCTCATATAGTCTATTAAGAGGCAATCTCTGCTTGACTTACAAAGCCACATCTGACCTAACCCTGTTATAAATGTTACACCTAAAGAAATCCCAATCCCTCTACATCACAAGCTCCAGGGACCTCAACCTCATTGCCATAATCAACAGAACATGCTGGAGGGAGAGGTTCATTTCTCAGACTGCCCATGCTCTGGAATAGACTCCCCATACATGTCAAGCAGAGCACCTCACTGGCCCTCTTCAAGAGAAATCTTGAGTGGATGGGAAACAGAAAGTTCACACTGGGGATCCATCCAGTGGTTCTACTTGATAGAGGCACCATGAACTAAAGTTGGGTGGCATGATGCCCGGGCACTTCTTTGGGCTAGGCTTGTAAATACTCCAGGGTCATTGGCCTAGTACACACCTATGAACCTATTATGCGCACCACAAGATGGGTGGTCTGTTGAAAATTGTCTTACATTGATACCGGTCCTTGATGTAAAAAAGGTTGGAGACCACTGGTCTAAAACAGGTTGTATTTTCGCAATATATTTTGCAGTAATGTCTTTACAGCCTACAGCACCTGCAAAGGGGTTAACATTTGTCAGATCATAAGAATCTGAATTGTTTGGAATGGTGACCAGAACCATCTGATCTTCAGCATCCATTATGTATTAACAAAGATATAGGAAATCTCCAACCTTATTATTACTGTGATACTGTCTTCTCTACAGGATCAGATTGTAAAGAATGTCTGCATTTAATTAAAAACTTTTATTTATTTATTTTATTTATTTATTTTATTTTATTTTACATTTGTTGACCGGGCTAGTCTAGCTGGATACATGTCCTTTTTCAGTAGAGGCCCGGGGAGAAAAGCTCCAACATGAAGAGAAGACACAATACATTTACATGCAGTAGTAAATAGTACTTTTACTGTCACAGTTGGCACAGAGGACTAACACTCAGCCTTGACAGTCACCTGGCCCCTACGACAAGGGTGCAAGGTTTGCATCTTTCTACCTTCGTTCACCTACTGTGCGACATTGAGCAGCTGACTTAACCAGACAGTGCTTTGGAGCAATTGGGAATTTGGGTTAGGCTCCTTAAAGGTCTCTAGGACTGCATGCATAGTAATAATTACTACTGTCGCTGTTTGCCATCCATTCCCTATTCTATAGCTTATCTAGTTCAGGAAGGGGTACGGCAATGTCACCAGCACAAATTTTTTAATGCAACACAGACCATTTAATCTTCAAAGGCAACAGGCACTGTATTTGTAGATGAAACACTGAAATGCAAAGTTGTTTTGCCTGCAGCAATCTCTGCCCAGTAATAAGACAATGGAATGGCTAGGGAGGGTCAAGGTCAATTACCCTGCCTTAAGCCCCATTCGACCAAAATCCTGCCCCAAATAAACAAAAGATACATTGATCAATAAATAGGTAAAAGATTGTTTTCTATTCATGTTTGGCTCAAAATGGAAGAACCTCAGACATTAGTTCAGGATACTAAAATTACAATGACAGATATTAGAGACACCAGCTACTGCATTACAATGACAGATATTAGAGACACCAACTACTGCACTGTGATATGCTACACAGATCAGTATAATGGGTTCCACAGTTCAGTTCTTCACAAATTAATATCAAAATAATGTTCAACCTCTTAGCACAAAAAATCTGGGCAAAGACAAAAATAATGGGGGACAAAGTCCCAAAAACAGAGACAGATTTAAATATTGCTCTCAAACTTATAAAAGTTGCTAGAATAAAAGTCTGTTATCATACATTTTCTGAAGGATATGGCATCCGAAACTCAAATGCCTGTTGTTACTTAATGAATTGAAGTATCAATGATTTGCCACAAAAATCCAGAAAACCACAAATTTTATGAGGAACAAACCAATAAAATGAGGTAAAAATATGAACATTCTGCAAAAATCTGGACAGTTGCGAACTAAAGTTATGCATCTTTTTCTAGGCTTTCTCAGATTTCTTAAGAACTCATTTTCAGGCTATTTCCTGAGCTCTTTTGAATGTTTGTTGAATTTTATCATCACTCAAGCAATGAAAGTTGCGAAGAAGAGGTTTCAAACATTTTACACTAAGAATAGAACCATCCCATGCTTTACCTGGTTAGAATTAATTTAGTTCACATGAGCTTGTAAAACATATGCCTAATGCAACAATACATACTGGAATGAGGAAGCATTTAGTGAATGTCTTGCAGTTCATTTAGAGGATTAAGCTTCTGATCTGTTAGTGAACTGCTTCCTTTAAAGGTAAAGGGTTTGAATCCTTTTACCTCCATTTGTCTGCTATGTGACTCTGAGCAAGTCATTTACCAAACAGTGCTCATGGGTTACCCCTAAAAATGGATACTTTTCCAATGGGCTTACCTATTTAACAAATATAAGAAATGAACATAGAAAGGTTCTAATTCAGCATTACCTACTAGCCACCATTATCCATATCTCTCTTTACTTATACAAAGTGCTTGGAGTCAATATTTTGGTTCTAACTTTTCCTGGTAACTATGACCCTTATTGGCACCTTGGAGCTCTAATTAACTTGCCAATGCAGCTGAAAAAATTAAAACGAATATAAGCTTCTACTGACTTTCATCCTGCTGTCCGAGATGACATACCTGCTGTGACACAAAGTAAATCATTTAAATAGATAATGCTCATGGCTTTCCCCAAAGATAGGAACTTGTGCTACTGGTTTACTTGATTAACAAAAAATAAATAAATAGAGCTGAAATGTTTTGGCTGTCTGCTTGTCATATTATAACATTATAAACTTTGTCAACATAGTGGAACAATATCAACAGTTTTGTGATAAAAGTTCTATCACTAGAGTGGAGACCTACTGTTTTAACTCTCTGGAACTGACAGCCATCGGAAAACCTCATATGACTCCCATCATTGGTGCAATATATACTAAATGCTGCATCTGAAATGACATCTGGGTACAAAAACACAAGCTGAGAACTTTATGCACAAGCTGACCATGAAAGGTGTTACAACAGGACACCTGCAATCATGTCTTTCAACTGTTCAGATTTTCACAGAATGTCCAGGTTTTTGCCTCATATTTTGGTATGTTCCTCTTAAAATTTGTGATTTTTGGGTAAATCACTGAGGACTGAAGTCACTAAATAATGACAGACATTTGGGTTTAACATTTCATATCCTTCAGGAAATGCATACTAACCATACCTCTCAAATGTCCAGATTTTTGCCTCATATTTTTGGTCTGTCCCTTATAAAATTTGTGTGTGTGGGGGGGGGGGGGGGTGTTCTGGGAAATTACTGAAGAATGATGTCACTAAATAATGACATGCATTTTAATTTCAGATTTTATTATCTATCAGAAAACATATTCTAACACAAACTATGTTATTCTAGCAATTTTCTAACTTAAGAGCAATGTTTAAGACTCTGTCCAGATTTCTTGTGCTAATGGGCTGACAGGTATACTAAGCAACACCTTTTTTTTTCTAGCAGCTTTCCAGGTTTATAAGAGCAACAGTTAAATGAGTCCCTATTTTTTGGGCTTTTGTCCTCCCCACATACCTCTCAAATGTCCAGATTTTTGCAGAATGTCCAGATTTATGCCTTATATTTTTGGTGTATTCCTCACAAAATTTGTAATTTTTTAGCAAATCACTGATTACTTAAGTTACTAAATAATGACATACAATGAGTTTCAGACATTACATCCTTCAGAAAATGCTAACATAAATCCTATTCTAGCAACTTTCTAAGTTTATAGGAGGAATATTTAAAATTTGTCTCCCCATGATGTTACACTTTGTCCAGATGCCTTCAGCTAAGAGGTTGAGAGGTACTCCTACAGTTATATCAATTTTTAAGGTTAAGATCAATATTTCTGAATATGATACCCTAAAATGAAACCTCAGACAATTACCAAATTAAGCAGGTAAAACGACACCCTTGAATAATTTTGTTTCAGCTCATAGCTTAAGTTTGGTTTCCCTTAATTATACTGAAGCCACAAAACACGGATGTAATGGTGGTGGGAGCAATATAACAGAGATGCACAGAGGAGGAGGAGAGAGAGATGGACTGCTGTGGGTGACAAGTGCAGCAGTATGCCTGCGGCAAAGGGCCTTCTGGACCACCTTCCACATGTGTAGCGCATGCACATCCAGGGCACAGGTGTAATGAAATATGCCTATTGTGGGTGTGGAGAGAGGCCTTACAGGATCTGTTAACTGAGGTATGGTTAGTCCATCCAACTAGTCACCACCTGGGAAAATGAATGGACAGGAGAAGGGAGGAGTGAATGTACCAAAGGAAACCAGTCGGCTGAGTCGGGCTGCGAAGTGTAGAAAAAATACTACCTCACCTGAGATCTCTGTGGAGAGCGGTACTCAAAATCTGTAGTATACCCTGTTCTGTTATCATAAGCTGCCAGTTTTTTTTTGTTTTTTTTTTTGCTTATTTATGCTATTTACTGCACTTTTTTATTGTCTGCCCCCTACTTTTATACTATATTTATAGTATGTGTACTAAACTATTTATTGTTTATTGGGAGAGTCTGACTGGGTCTAAGAAGGCCCATTTTCAGCAGAGGCCTGGGGAGAAAAGCTCATGAACTATGATGCTAATATAGCAAAACAGTCTTTACATAAAAATAGTTGACGCAGAACAAAAAAAATATGAAAAAGAAATTAATATGACATAACAAAATAGCAAACAAAAGCAAAATATTAGTATAGTGCACATAACTTTTTTTTAACCTAAAAGAAAAATGTTTTGATCAATTATTACATAAATATACATAAGTATTACTCATTTTAGGTTAAGAACAATGCAGTCGACTGGCAGGTAAAAAGAAGGTAATCAAGCAACTGGGATAGGAGAAGGAGGTTAACGGATGGAGAAAGTTAGGGAAGAGATCCAAAAAAAGGGTACATTAAATATAGGGAGGAAGCCAGGTAAAGTATGATTAGAACTGCGCTACACTAAACACTGTTGTACTGCAACTGTCTGCATTACTGTGCCTGTTAAATCAAATGTTATTGCTGTTTTCATTGTTTATAAGGCTTTTTTACTATTTTCACTGTTTAAGTATTTACTGGTATATTTTAGTTCTGTTCCATTTGTTTTGGTTTTCCTGCCAAACAGTGTTTAAATAACTGATTTGTTAGCTGTTTAAAACATTCTTTAGATCCTCCTTGCTGATTTTCTACTGTTTTAAGTGTTTTGTGTCTTACTGCTGTTTTTCTGCTGTGTTAAACATTCTCTAGTGTTTCCTACTGAAACTAGAGTAGCTAGTAGCTGTACCATAGTCCAGATACAGGCTTGCTGCATTTGGATTCATTTGTAGTGGTTGTTTGTTCTAAGTACATTTTCCAGGCCATCTTGGATTGGAAGGGGCCTATCTGCACTTTAGTGACAGGATTGTGTTGATTGGACCCTGTCTTGTAAAGGGAGGTTAGTCTAGGGCTTGGAATAAGCATCCTCATTGCTCTTTTTGAATCTTTTTAAAGTTTTTTTTTTTCAAGTTTTTAGCTTCTGGTATTTAGGCCCTGCATTTCAGCAGGTTACTGCTTGTTTGCACATTGCACAGCACTGTGCACTGCCGCACAATTGTGCACCAAAGCTGGACATTAAATTCAACAGTTTTTTTTCCCTTAGATACTACTGTAGCACACTAGAGTATCCTTGTGCTTTCTCAGACAAAGAAATACTGCTAATGAGCTGTAAGCTATTAGCCACCAGCAAAAATAAATTAATTAATTAATAAAATAAAAAAATAAAACCCCAGGCAGAAATATCCAACCACTGAGCTCCTCTGAACGATTCTGAAAAGCAACCCCTAGTGACAACAATCTTCAGCCTAGCATTATGAACAGTTGGACTACTCTTGTTTCTCCTGCCAGCCTTGTTGACTTGGACCTCTTGAGGCCTTGTAGCAATTGCCTCATGTACACCGACAACCCACTACTAATAACTCACTCTAGTACAGAGTGTGAGAAATGTATTGACACCAAGAATCTTGAATCCATGCTCTCTCGCACTCAAAACAGTAACAAGGAAGAGGTTGTCAACTCACCCACCCCTACATATGCACATGGTACCATTACTTGTACACATAGTATGCATCAAACAAAAATCTACATATGTAGAGGTTCTCTTGAAAAACTTACCTAAACACCAGAGACTTTCAAAACACAATACTGCTACAACACAGTCGCCATAGCACCCATGACACATAAAAATACCAGTGTCTCACCCACCAAGCTCGTAAGGCAAAACACTCAAATTTTCTTGTCATTGTAGACCCACAGTGAGACACACTGATGTCCCACTCATCAGGTTAGACAAGGAGAAAGTCACGGTCAGCTGCCTGTCCGGTGTCATGATTTGTCAGATCATGCATGCACTCCAGTCTTTCAGCAACAAGTACCATTATGACTGTCATAGTTCATGTTGGCGTGAACGACTTAAAATATACCTCACTGGACTATATGAAGACAGACATTGTTGAGCTCTGAGTATGTGTGCCAGGCAGGTATGTTCCCAGCCTTCAGCAGCATATTACCCTCAACTAGAATGATGCTGCAGTATAAACCAAAAAATGATTGATTTCAAAACTTGGCTTAGTTTGTGGTGTCATTCAAAGGGGATCCAGTTCCTGTCAGCCTGGGAAGCCATGGTCGACAAGCCTCGCTGCTTTGCCAGAGACGGTTTGCACCGGGCACTCTAGATTTTCGGCTGCTAGCAAAGGCTCTTACCTCCCCCATAGCACCTTTTTCAGGCAACATTACCAAACCAGAGCAAAATAATGGTCATGCTGCTAAATGCTCGGAGCTTGAACCAAAAACTGCACTCCCTGCAAGCACTTCTTAAACTAGAAGATGTAGATGTTTGTGCAATCACAAAAACCTGGTTCACAGCCTCGGAGAGTACCCCAGTCTTGCAAAGCTACAATGACCTCCTCATCTTTAGACCAAAAAATGAATGTGTGAAAACCAAAGGGGGCAGTGTTTCTATCCATACTAAAATCACCTCCCATCAAGTCAGACTGGATAACTGCACAGAGTTACTCCAAGTCCAGGTTATGATGGGCAAGACCTCCATTCAAGTCATAACCACTTACAGATCCCCCCGACCCATAAAGCCTACTTGACTAAACTGGAGACAATCCAGATTTTACCAAACACTCTGGTTATGGGAGATTTCAGTTATCCCTCCATCAACTAGGAAACCTATGCTAGCACCAACTCACTAGAGCAAAAGACATTTGACTTTGTTAATTCAAATTCCCTGGAACAAATTGTTCATATCCCAACAGGAACAAACATTCTACATCTGGTCTTCACTTACATGTCAAACAGATGCATTGCTGCAACTATCGGACACTCATTAAATTTGACAACAAAACAGTCACTTTTGAGCTGGCACTAACACCAGAACTCACAAAGGATGAAAGACAAGAAATTCACTAAGGCAAACTATACCTTCCTAAGTGAAGGTATAAATGCATTCCAAGCTCCACCCCAAGCTGGAAGTGATAACTATGCCGAATCTTCCACTAAAGCCCTGTACAATCATTTGCATAAGTGTGCAAACTTGGCTGTACCAGAAATAATCAAAGCTAGAGCCCCAAGTAAAAACAGGCTGCCATGGTGGATATCCAGCATCAACAAAACTTTACAATAAACGCAAAAAGTTGCTGTCAAAGAAAACAAAGACAAGGCCCCAACAATGGAAACCACTCTCCTCAGCCTCATTAGGCAAATAAGACAACTTGTCAAATTCTCTAAGGGCTCTTTTGAAGGAAACTTGGCAAGTACAACCAATGACAAACATAATACCTTTTAAAACTATGTATGTAGCCTAAAAGGTAGGACCTGAGCATGTGCAGAACTAGTGACTAGCAATATCACACACACTGACCCCACAGAGATAGCAAACCTGCTACATAACAGGTTTGGCCAAAATTTCACTCCTTTATCCCCTCCTAACTTATCACAAACCTTCCCCCAAACTCTCCCCACCCTACATATCTGAAGAGCAGGTCCACAAATCCTTGTCTAAGGCAAACAAACACATCCTCTATGGGACCAGGCAACATCCCAGGCTGTCTTCTAAACAGGTAGAAACATGAACTAGCATTACCAGTAAGTATCCTTTTCAATCACAGCCTGACCACAGGCTTTGTTCCTGTGGAATGAACAGCAACAGTTATTCCCTCCATAAAGGTGGCCTAACATATCCGGAGAATTACAGAACCATAAGTCTGACCAGCCTCATCTGTAAGGCCATGGAATGTATCATAATGGACTTCATACATAAAGATTTAGACTACCTCTAAACCCTGGAGCCTACCCAATTCGGCTTTGTCAAGGGCAGATCCTGCCTGTTAAACTGATGGACTTATTTGAAAATGTGACTAGGGCCATTAGCAAGGGAAAATCAGTGCACACTGGCATACCTTAATTTGGCAAAGGCTTTCAACACAATCCCACATTCAGGAATTAGGAGTAAACTTACCAAACTGAATGTAAACCCCTTTGTTGTAATATGGGTTGTCAACTGGCTCACAAACAGACGCTATCAAAATGGGTGACTCCACATCAACCAGCAGACCTGTTACCAGCAGGGTGCTACAGGGGTCAGTGCTGGTCCCCCAGCTATTTGGTATATACTTCTCAGAAGTCCAGGTCAAAACTAAAGGGTTGTGGCTGACCATGTCTGCAGACAACTGCAAACTAGCTGCAATCAGTAAATCCCCAAATGGTGTCAATACACTCCTGGAGGGTCTCACGGAGACCAACGATTGGTGTATTAGTTACGGTCTCAGACTGAATGCAGAGAAATACGTCATTCCGTTTGGTAATGTCCCTACACACTATCAAATCAACAATACCCTAAATACCCACAAAGTGGTAAGGGACCTGGGATCACAAGTTGACTGCAACCTTAACTTCGGCCACCACCTGTATACTGTAGTAAGGAAAGCTTTCTGGAGCACACTTAATTATCACCTCAAGAGCAAAAGTTATAATCCCTCTATACTCTGCACTAATCTGGCCCATAATTGAGTATAACACCCCATTCGGCATGTACAATACAAAGCACGTACAACAACTGCAGAGACCTCAAAAGTTTTGAGCAAAGAAAATAAAGGGGCTCCAGCATGTGCCTTGCATAGACTGACTAAAGTCCCTGTCATTATACTTCATATCATATAGACTTCTTATGGGAGACTTATGCCTAGCCTACATAGCAATCCAAGACCCAAACCTAATGAAGTTGCTACATATCAGTAAATCAAACGGGACTATGGCTACCCATTCCAAAAACCTAAATATGACCTGCAACTTAAATAGGACATGCTGGAAGGACAGATTTATATTCCAGCAACTGCCACGTCTTTGGAACAGGCTAACAATTCAAGTGAAACAGAGCACCTCTATGACACTGCTCAAGAGCAACCTGGACAAGTGGATGGGGCACCCTATATTCTTACTAGGGATAAGTGCCCACAACACTCCTGGACATGGACAGACATCACTAAATGTAACCTTGGGTACTGATTAGCATTTAATGGTATTATGTTGGGATGAAATGGCTAGGCTTAAAAAGACCTCCAGCTGGACAGCCTCATAATCTCCTACGAAAACTGCGCTCAGTAAGGAATTCTAGTTAATGGCAGGGTAAGCACACTTCTTACTTTCAGCTTTTCCTTGTTAGAGAGTAACCACAGCAGATCACCTGTTCACTCCTGATTGGCAGTGAAATTTTTATAGTGTCAAGTTGGTAGCCCAGCTCCCAACACCCTAGCTAAGGATCAAACCGGAAAACCTCTTACTGGGAGGCAGCAACACTAACCACTGTACTACCGCTGCTACCCCGTAGAATGAACGATACTTCCATCGTTTCTAATTTTACAACAATGTCTGATAAACGCTGTCTTGACATTTTTGTCAGTTTAGGTCACACGAGGAGCAACTCTTTCCATTAGGGCATGTCACAAAAATAAAACTGCAGGTGCAATGCTAATTATTCAACTGCATTTTAGCCCGTGTCACAGAAATGTATTTTATTGCATAGGATTGTATTCTACAACAGTTCACGTGGGGTCCTTACATCTACTGCACCTGCCTCTCGATGTAAATACAATGTAAGCACCGCACATACAGAATGTAAAGGCTGTAGTATTTACTTACGTCGCTCCATTTCTGAATACTGACAGCTGAACAGTGACCCAGCAGCGGTAGAGGCAAGTTGCAGAGCTACGTTATACTATGCACAGTACAATAACAAACGTTGAGGTAAACCGTGCACAACTCACACGAATTAAGAACTATTAAAAGTGATGTCACCTTAACGAACTAAGGAACATCAGCTTTCTGGTAGTAGAACGTCTGCAATTAATTTGCTATAAACTAGTAAACACGTTTTGCTTGAATCTCTTCAAATGACTTTAACTTTCTTCAACGTGTACGTCAGCTGCACTGCTGCTGTCTTTATCAGTACATGAAATAAACTTTTACGAACCAACCCTGTTTCGGAACAGGGCAGCACTGCTTTCGGTTTCAAATTACTGTAAATGGGCTGTGGATCTGTTCACCATCTGAAAGTGAAACTGTGGTCAGAAAAATAAAAAAAAAAAATTGTGATCGCATACATTTGCCAAGATAATACCAAATTCCCATATTTAAATGGGTTCTCAAAATACATTGTGCTGCCCTCGAATGATGCATTGTTTTGCGTGGTTTCAATTCTCACGCGTACCTGCCATTGCGAAGAACGTTCTTCATGTGGGGTCTTAAAAGTACATGCTCTTTGAAGTTCCAAACTGAAAGGGTCTGTCACACATTCAGTGTTACTTTGTAACCGATATCCACAGAACTGAATCACATACATTCAGTACAAGAACTATTCTATAAATACGTTTAAACAGTTCTGTGAGCTTGCTAGTTGAAGTTGTTTGTAAGCTGTCAGTACGTGTTCCTCATTTTGCCCATTTATTCTACGTTATGAGAGGTAGTGCGCCTCATTTTGGAGATAGAAGGTTGAGAGCTAAATTAATGTATATTTATTTTCTTTGAGCATCTTTGGGAGCAGTATCAGTAACATTTCATTTTTAAATGTGCCCCTTTGTTATTATTTAGTATTAGTTACACGCTACTAAACATATGATTATGGAAATTGATCAAGCCTCAAAAAGAAACAGTAGCTAAATTACTTGTTTTTATAAAGGTAGCCTTCACTCATTTGCTCAGCCATAACTGTCCAGTCAACGGGAGTTCATTTTGCAAACTAAAAGAGCAGGTTAGGCAGTTTTGTAGGAGCCTGGGACAGCAACAGTTCTGAGCAAGTCTAACTATGATAACCCATCTGTTATTAGTTGGCAGTGTACTTTCATTCTCCAGATGTTCATCGTGGTTCACTGTTGCAATCATTACTATAGGGTTCTTCCTGCTGGCAGCAGCCCTCGATCGGCCAGAGTCCCAAAGTCTGGGTCCGATGTCTGCTGAAGTCGCTCCTTCCCTGATGTCAGTGCGCCAGGGGTATAAAGGCGTCAGCCGACACAATTTTCCCCAGTCTTTCTTGCCGTGCGGTGCCCAAAGCAAAGCAGTTCGCAAGTCCCGGTCGACAGACTCCTGTTTACTTTTGGTGACTTTTGTATCGAGGACTTCTCATTTTAAGCTAAGTACCCCGTTGGGGAAGTCTTTTTCTTGCTCCAGTCCGATGTCAGAAATTTATGCCTCTGCTATTTCTGCACACTACAATATGGATCCCCCAATTTTTTCTCATCCATTACTTAAACAATACCTCAGAGGGGCAAAGAATATAAGGCCCCCTATAAGAGCACCAGTTCCCACTTGGGATCTCAACTTTGTTTTGGAAAAGTTAACTTTGTCTCCTTTTGAACCTGCAGCTTCCACAGATTTAACGTTTTTTATCATGGAAAACTGCTTTTCTTTTAGCTATAACCTCTGCCAGAAGAGTTTCAGAATTACAAGCACTCATGGCTGTGGAGCCATTCATTTTTCATCAGGACAGGGTGCCCCTGAGGACTAACCCCATCTTTATGCCTAAGGTGGTTTCAAAAGTAGCCTTGAATCAGACTATTCATTTGCCTACCTTTTATCCTAATCCTCAAGGTGAAGAGGAGAGAATTTTGCATTCTTGAGACGTACACAGGCAGCTTTGCTTTTACCTGGACAGGACCAAGATTTTCAGGAAATCTGACCAATTGTTTGTAGCTTTTGCTTCTACTTCACAGGGGAGAGCAATCACTAAAACTATTTCTAAGTGGATTGCCCAAGTTCTGTTACTCTCATCATGGCAAACCAGTTCCTGTTAATGTTAGAACTCATTCTACCAGAGCTACTGCTACTTCAGCAGCTTTTCTCTGCGGAGTTCCTCCCAAGGAAATCTTAGAAGCTGCTACTTGGAGTTCGGTGCATACGTTTTCTAAGCACTACAACCTCCCTCTCTATTCTAAATCTAGGGCAGGCTTTGCCTCTGCAGTCCTGCAGGGTGTTGTAGCTGCCCCTTCTGTTCCTTCTCCAGCCACCCTTTCTTAGCTTTGGGATTCAACCCTACAGTAATGACTAGGCTTATAAATGCCCTTGGGCAGATAGCCTAGTATGAACCTATGAACCTATGACTGCAACAGTGAACCACGATGAACATAGTACAGTTGTGTACTCTTACCATAAATGTAGATGTTCGAGTGTGTTCACTGTTGCAGTCTGGGTTATGTTGCAGTCTGGGTTACCCTCCATCCTATCCCCTCTTTTGTTGTTCTTTGAGTATTGTCTGTCTCCTTGGCACTACTCTTTCTCTGAGGTATTTTTGCTGGTGAAATTTTGGGAATGTTCTAGTTTGATGTTTGTTTATTCTGACTAAGTTTTTGGCCTTTATTTTTTGGGCACCTGACATCTGGGGCAAGAAGAACTGGGGTAAATTGCGTCAGCTGAGGCCTTTATACCACTGGGGCACTGACGTCAGGGAAGGAGCGACTTCAGCCGATGTCGGACCCAGACTTTGGGACTCTGGCCGATTGAGGGCTGCTGCCAGCTGAAGAACCCTACAGTAATGACTGCAACAGTGAACACACTCTAACATCTACATTTATGGTAAGAGTACACAACTGTACTTTACTTACAGTACCAAGTGCAAAAACATAGCTCTCAACTTCATGGCACAAATATTAACGACAAAGCCAAAAACTAATGAGGGACAAAGGCCCAAAATTGGGGACAGATTTTTAAATATTGTTTTTATGTACTTAAAGTTACTAAAATTAACATATTTTGCATTTACATGCATTTTCAAAGAGACATGAAGCCTGAAATTTAAACACTTGTCATTATTTATGGTCTGTAATCCTTAATTTGCAGGAAAAAAAAGTTTCATAAGGAACAGACTAAAATTACGATGATATTCTGCAGAATCAAGGAGAGTTTTTTTTTTTTTTTTTTTTTTTTGCTCAACTCCTGAGAGCCATTAACTGGGAAAACTACTCATGTATCAACTCCTTAGTGCAATGCTTTCTGGAATGTATAAACTCCAATGCCCTAGATCTACTTATCCACACCCCCACCAGGGGCAACAATATCCTACACCTAGTCATTACCAACATGAAGTCAACTCCTCATTGGTCCGACCCGACCATAAGCTAATCACCCTTGATATCCACATCCCACCCCCACCCCCATTAAGGAAACCACAGTAAAAAATTTCTCCAAAGTCAACTTCATGCTTCTTAAGACAGAAGTAGTGAACTTCATGATATCCATGCAAATGGACAATACAGTTAGAACTGCTGAATCCTATGCAAATGCACTCTATAAGCACTTAAGAGTGCATGGATCGTGCTATCCCAAACAGAACCTAAGACGCTATCCTCCAAAAAAAGGAAGTCAATCTGGTGGTCCCCTACCATAAATAAACTGTACAACAGAAGGAAGAAACTGTTGCAAAAGAGTAAAATCCCATGAGTGGAGGAGCTCCCTGGTCAGCCTCAGTAAGAAGCTGAGATCCCTTATATGATCCTCCAAAGCTAGCTATGAAAATAAAATCGCCACTAATTCCAAGGACAACCACAAAGCATTCTATAGCTATGTCAAAAATCTCAATGGCAACACCCAGATCTGCTCTGAGTTACAGCACAAAGGCACGAAAAGTACAGAACCAACTGATATTGCCAACATCCTGGCAGATAGGTTCAGTGCTAACTTTAGCCCCCCTCACCCCCTAAAGGGCCCATATCTATACAGGAAGAATGCAGAGTCCCTGTAATCACAACTACGCAGGTGAAAGCTGCACTCTCTAAAGCCAAAAACACAGCATCCATGGGACTGGACAACATCCCAGGCTGTGTTTTACACAAACTTCAGAATGAACTGGCTCCCCACTTAAGCACCGTGTTCAATAATAACCTTGCATCAGGCTCTGTGCCCACTGAATGGCGCACAGCAACAGTTATCCCACTCCACAAAGGGGGAGCCACCACTGATCCCGGGAACTATAGAACTATTAGCCTGACGAGCCTGGTCTGCAAGGCCATGGAGCGTATCATGGAACTCAAACAAAGACATTGGTAACCTCCAAACTCTGGATCCCACCCAGTTCGGGTTTGTGAAAGGCAGATCATGCCTCCTGAACCTGATCAACTTCTTTGAGGCAGTCACCAAAGCTGTAGATGAGGGTAAGGTGGTTCATACTGCCTATCTTGACCTCGCCAAGGCTTTCAACACCATCCCCCATTCTGGAATTATAGCTAAACTAAATAAACTAGGCATAAATCCCTACATCACAAGATGGGTTGCCAACTGGCTCACTGACAGAACTCACACTGTAAAAGTTGCAGACTCCAAATCTGAACTCAAACAGTGACAAGTGGAGTACCACAGGGTTCCGTCCTGGGACTGCTCCTGTTTGGTATCTACTTCTCTGAAGTACAGGCCAACACAGAAGACCTCTGGCTAATGAAGTTTGCAGATGACTGCAAACTAGGAGCCATTGTCAAGTCCCCAAATGATGTGGACATCCTACAGAAGGGCCTCTCTGAGACAAATGCCTGGTGTCAGAGCCATGGCCTCAAGCTCAATGCCAAAAAGTGCAGTGTCATCCCTTTGGTAAAAACTCTGTACCCATGAACTACCACATAGGCAGCAATCCACTTAACACTGAGCCACAAGGGCGGGAGACTTAAACCTCGACACGGCTATTAATAGGACGTGCTGGAGGGATAGATTCATCACCCAAAGACTCCCTATGCTGTGGAACAAAATCCCGGTATATGTGAGGCAGAGCACCTCGCTGGCCTTGTTCAAGAGAAATCTTGACTAATGGATGGGAGATCGCAGATATACCCCAGGGATTACCTCAGTGTCACTGCTCGACAGAGGCACAGCAAAATAATGGGTATAGTTCCCCATACTAAAGGGGTGGCGTAAGCCACAAAACTATGGGCTAGGCTTGTAAATGCCCTCGGGCAGATAGCCTAGTATAAACCTATGAACCTATGAACCTATGTGTTATGAGACCTTGGGACCCAGGTGGACAGTAGTCTCCCCTTTGATAGTCACATCACCACAGTAGTCAGGAAGTCCTTCTACGTGGCACACCTCATCATAAGCAAACACAGGAGGGTTATGGCTGACAAAGTTTGCAGATGACTGCAAACTGGGCGCCATAGTAGAAAACACATCTGACACAGATATCCTTCAGAAGGGTCTCACAGAAACAGATAACTGGAGCCAGAGCCACGGCCTAAAGTTAAATGCCAAAAAATGCATAGTCATACCCTTCGGGAAAAACAAGGTTACCCCTAACTACCAAATAGGTGGAAATCCACTGAGCGCAGAAGAAGTTATCAGGGACCTGGGGACCCAGGTCGATAGTAGTCTGTCATTCGACACCCATGTAGCTAAAGTAGTTAGGAAGACCTTCTACATTGCCCACCTTATCATGAAGGGTTTCTCATCTAGATCAAGGGAGGTCATGGTCTCCCTTTACTCATCACTCATCAGACCAATGATTGAGTACAATGCCCCATTCGGAATGTATCTGACCCGACACTTGCAGCAGCTGGAGGCCACAAAGTTCCTCACCAAAAGGATAAAAGGTCTCAAAAATCTGTCCTATGCTGCCCGACTGAAAGAACTCCAGCTCTACTCAGTCGCTTACTGCTTGCTCAGAGGTGACCTTTGCCTAACATACAAGGCCATGTCAAACCCAGATTTGATGAATATGCTTCACCTCAAAAAATCCAGATCCATCAGAGCCACAAGGGCGGGAGACTTAAACCTTGACACGACTATTAATAGGACGTGCTGGAGGGATAGATTCATCACCCAAAGACTCCCTATGCTGTGGAACAAAATCCCGGTACATGTGAGGCAGAGCACCTCGCTGGCCTTGTTCAAGAGAAATCTTGACCAATGGATGGGAGATCGCAGATATACCCCAGGGATTACCTCAGTGTCACTGCTCGACAGAGGCACAGCAAAATAATGGGTTTAGTTCCCCATACTAAAGGGGTGGTGTAAGCCACAAAACGATGGGCTAGGCTTGTAAATGCCCTCGGGCAGATAGCCTAGTATGAACCTATGAACCTATAAAAGGGTTCTCATCCAGGAAAAAAGAGGTCATCGCTCCCCTCTACTCGACCTTCATTAGACCCATTATAGAGTACAATGCCCCTTTTGGAATGTACCTCACAAGACATCTGCAGCAGCTGGAAAGGCCACAGAAGTACCTCACAAAGAGGATTACTGGACTCAAATGCCCTACACTGACCACCTCAAAAAACTCCAGCTTTACTCCATAGCATATCGCCTACTCCAAGGTGATCTCTGCCTAACATATAAAGCTATGTCAAACCCAGAGCTGTTGGACATGCTACACCTAAAGAAATCCCAATCCCTCAGAGCTACACGCTCTCGGGACCTAAACCTTGTCACCACAATGAACAGGACATGTTGGAGGGACAGATTCCTATCAGAGACTTCCCATACTCTGGAACAGGCTACCCATCTATGTCAAGCAAAGTTCTTCATTAGCACTCTTCAAGAAAAATCTTGATGAGTGGATGAGAAATAGGAAATACACTCCAGGGATCACTTCTGTGTCTCTGCTCAACAGTGGCACAGGAAAATAACTTTCTTGGGTGGCGTAAGCCAAGGAACCTTGTTGGCTAGGCTTACGTAGGCCCTTGGGCCGATAGCCTAGTACCTACCTATGAACCTATGAGAGACTTGCTTGGCTACAAATGTCTGCATTACAAGCTGAAGCTAAGTAAAACTTGCAGTAGTGAATTTTAGTCTTTAAGTACAAACTTGCAGTTTTAAAAGTACTGTATTTTCATTTTTTTCTGTTTCCTAATTGTGTGTTTCTGAACAGTGTGCTGTGTCTCTTTCTGCAGTTAATTTGCTATAGAGGGGGTGTTGGTATCACTTCTTTGTTATCTGATATTTAATAGCCTAAAGGAATTCCTCTGTACTTTAAGTGCTAGCCACAAAGTTTGAGAAATCATTTTATGCTCAACTCCTGAGAGACTTGCTTGGCTACAAACATCTGCATTACAAGCTGATGCTAAGTGAAACTTCCAGTTGTGAATTTTAGTCTTTTGTTAAGTACAAACTTGCAGTTTTAAAAGTACTGTATTTTCATTTTTTCTGTTTCCTAATTGTGTGTTTCTGAACAGTGCGCTGCGTGTCTATCTGCAGTTAGTTCCCCACCATGCCTGTTCCTGTGTTGGTATTAGTGTTGGCTCTAGAATTGCCCACCCCTCCTGTAAGTCTGTATTAGAGCACTCCTCCCGAGTCCATCTCATTTACTCACTTAACAGAGTACAGTTAGATCATATTCTGAGTCTGATGTTCACTCTACTTAATGCAGGGAGAAGATTTGAGAAGGCCAGCCCACTTAGGTTCTTCCTTCCTCTCTTCTTGCACTTAAGAAAAATAATTTTTGCACTTTATTCATTTGCTTTTACTGTATTTGTGTTTCCTCCTACTTTATTTTGCTTTTCTTAAAAGTACTCAATTGTATTTATTCTGCTGCATTTATTACTGTGGTAGTAGCCTGATTAAATTGTGACTGTTTTTCTAAGTCTTTTGGTTTAAGCACTTGGGCTTCATACAGGCTGTTTTACATTAAGAAGGTTTGTGGTCTGCACTGTTGTGGCAGGATAGGTAGCGTACATCCTTCTAAGTTGGGAATTGCTGATTGAAGGCCCAGTGTCTGCTATTCTAAAAGTGTATTAGTTCTGGTTTAAGCACTTGGGATTCACGCCAGTTATTCTACATTAAGAAGGTTTGTGGTCTGCACTCTTGTGGGAGTTTAGCCTGGATTCTGCCCTTCTGAGCTGGGAACTTCTGGTCACAGGCTTATTGTGACTGCTTATTTAAACTGTTTCTTTCTGAAATTGGTGCGCCTTGTTGCTGTAGCATAGACAAGATTCAGGCCTGCTGAATCTAGCTTTGTATAACTTGAGCACTGATCCAGGCCATCTTTTTTTGGAGAAGGTTCCCCTGCACCACAGTAAGCAGGGGTGTGCAGTTAGAACTTGTTTGTTTGAAGACTGCTGGAACAGGGCTCAGTTGATTTTTTTCTGGTTAATTGGGTTTGTTCGTGTTCTATTGTTTTATATATATATATATATATATATATATATGTATATATATATATATATATATATATATATATATATATATATAAAATTGGTACTTTATTCATCTGCTTTTACTGTATTTGTGTTTCTTCCTTCTTTATTACTGAGGACATTGACTACAACTCTGATCTGCGATATATAACAATATATATCCTTTTCTGTGCTTTTAAACTGTTTTTGTGAGTGTATCTGATTTTATTTTCTGAAAAAATGTTTATATATATATATATATATATATATATATATATATATATATATATATATATATATATATCTATATATATATATATATATATATATATATATATATACATATATATATATATATATATATATGTATATATATATATACACATGTATATATATATACATATATATATATATATATATATATATATATATATATATATACATATACATATACATATACATATATATACATATATATATATATACATATATATATATACACATATATATATACATATATACATACATATATACATATATATATATATATATATATATATATATATATATATATACATATACATATATATATATATATATATATATATATATATATATCTATATATATACACATATACATATACATATACATATATAAATATATACATATATATACATATACATATATATGTTCATAGGTTCATAGGTTCATACTAGGCTATCTGCCCTAGGGCATTTATAAGCCTAGCCAGAGTATGTTTGGCTTTCACCACCCATTTTAAATTAATTTTGCTATGCCCTTTTTCGGAAAGTTAGTATACTGTGCCTCTGTCTAACAGTGACACAGAAGTGATACCGGTAAACCTACGATCTCCCATCCACTCATCAAGATTCCTCTTGAAAAAGAGTCAATGAGGACTCTGCCTAACCTGGACTGGGATTTTATTCCAGAGTGAAGGGAGCCTCTGGGTTATGAATCTGTCCCTCCAGCATGTCCTATTTATTTCAGTGCTGAGGTTCA
>NC_056732.1:1915994823-1916024823 GCF_019279795.1 Protopterus annectens
ATGCCCGACGAAATAACCGATGGTACACAAACACGACACCTCATACACTGCACACCACAATCACAACAATCAACAAACAAAACACATTCCCGTCCAAAACCACATACACAACACAAGCACACCAAAACCCATACAAACCAACACTAAACTTCACATACACAACTACCTACAACCCTAACCCTAACCCTAAGGTCCATCACTACAGCACACTTACCTGACCCGCTCCTAACCCTAACTCACTTATCCGCCCCTAACCCAAACACAATCACTACCGCACACTTACCTGACCGGCTCCTAACCCTAACTCCTTATCCCGCCCCTAACCCAAGCACAATCACTACCGCACACTTACTTGACCGGCTCCTAACCTAACTCACTTAACCCACCCCTATCCCCACAGACCGTCAATATCCACACTTACCTTACTCGCACCCTAACGTCCGTCACTACCGCATACTTACACAGCCTTTTCCCATGTCGGCATCCTCGGCGTCGGTGCTTTCATCCGTCGGGTCGGTCTTCTGCACTGTCGATCTTCTGGGGACCATCGCGTCGGTCTTCTGAACTGTCGATCTTCTGGGGCTCGCGATTTCCGTGTCGATGTTCCGGCGTGTCGTCTAACTGAGGTAGAACCATATATATATATATATATATATATATATATATATATATATATATACACACACACACATATACACACACAAATAGATATATATATATATATATATATATATATATATATACACACATATATACACACACACACACACACACGCACACACACACGCACACACGCACACACACACACGCACACACACACGCACACACACACACGCACACACACACACGCACACACACACACGCACGCGTGTGTGTTTCCCGCCATTCTAAGCTAGTATAGTCCAGTTTTCAGGTTAGTGCGGAATTCAGGGCTGGGTTACAAATCTCTGTTTGCCCATACCTTACTTGGATAGAAGGAAGTTTCTCTGTTCACCTGTGAGAGAGGGGAGCTTTGAGCAGCCTATCTGTCTGTGGAGGAGTGGTTTCAGCCCAGAAATTAGTAGTTTATTGGCCATTTTGGGCTAATTTCTATCTCTCATTTCCCTGCTATAAATACCATATTTGCCTGGTTTTGTGTGCCGGGCAGCACCGGTTAGCTAGGGTAAAACTATTCTCGGCTACACAAAGTCTCCTCTTCAATTTTTTCCCTTGGAACTAGACAAACTTTCAACTTAAGCACTCAAGCCATTCATTTCTCAGCACGGCACTTGCTCAAAACTTGTAGCAAGCACTTATAAACCCTAGCACTAGACCCTCCTGTACTGTACACAAGGACATGGTTCTCTATTTGACCTTACCAGCCATCCAGTAACAGTTCACTGTACCTATCCAGGCATGTCCAAAGGGCAGTTTCAGGTGTACTCTCCAGTCCAACTGGTGAATCTGGGCATTTTGAGGCAATGTTACAACTGCCTCATTTACACAGACAACCCCCTCCTCCTACCACAAACTCTAATACATGCGAGAGATGCTGTTATACAGCCAAACTAAAGGCTAAGCTCTCTCAACCCAAGACTGGATCAGACAGTCAAGAGGAGAAGGGAAACACTTGCATCACATCACCAGTCTTACATAGACCCATTAAACCAGCACTGGCAAAAAACACACAAATACATGGAAACATACTCGGAGGCTCTAAATAAAAATCTGCAAAACCAACAGAGACCTCTAAAGCAAACATCCAAGCAACCTCCACCCCCAACACAAACCATGAAACACATACTTCACAAAACCAGTGTGCCATGCTATCACAGCCCTTAAGGCAAAATAACATATCCAACATACTAGTAATAGGGGACTCTATAGTCAAGCACACTGACGTCCCACTCAGTAACCTTCTACTTATTCAGCCTAGTGTTAGCTGTCCATCGGTTGCCAGGATCTGCCACATAACACAAGTACTCAGGTCACTCCAGAAGTACAAATATGACTCTGTCATTGTCCATGTTGGTGTGAATGACCTGAGTCGTATCTCCCTGGACTACATGAAGAGACATAGAAGAGCTCTCTGATCACATAGCCCAGGCCAGTATGACCCTGACCCTGAGAACCATCCTGCCCTCACCAAGAATGATACCACGGTATAAAGAAAAAATTCTCGATTTCAACAATTGGCTAAGTTTCTGGTCATTCAAAGGGGATCCAGTATCTGTCTGCCTGGGATGACATGCTCGACAAGCCACGCTGCTTCGCTAGAGATGGCTTGCACCTGTCACCCTTAGGCTTTCGAATACTTGCCAAGGCTCTTGCCATCCCCATAGTGCCTTTTTAGGCAAGGCTCAAAAGACAAACCCACTGCCGTAAATAGCACAAGTAACAAAAAACTGAGGGTAATGCTACTCAGTGCCAGAAGTCTAAACCTCAAAATGCATGCACTCGAGGCACTCCTCAGTATGGAGAAAATTGATATATGTGCAGTAACAGAAACCTTGTTTAAGGCTCCAGACAGCACCCCAGCACTACCAGGCTACAACGCATACCATACATTTCGGCCACAGAACCCAAACCGAAATACAAAAGGCGGGGGCGTATCCATATTCATTCATCAAGGATACTCACACCTCCAGGTTAGTGACACAGCACAATGCTTCAGAGATCCATGTGCAACTAACAAATGGGAAAAACTGCAATTCAAATTGTAGCTTGCTACAGATCACCCACCATGTCCCTGGACCCCCATTCCGCTTTTCTGGAAACAGTGGGAAACAAAGGTCCTACCAAACATTCGATTTCAATTACCCAAACATTAACTGGGAGAACTACTCAAGTACTAACTCCCTTTCCCAACTTTTCCTAGAATTTATAAACTCAAATGCCCTGGTTCAACTAGTCAACACTCCCACCAGAGGTGACAACATATTGGACCTGGTCATCACCAAGATGGACGACCGGTGTTCCACACCAGAGGTCAACCCCTTGCTGGTTAGATCTGACCATAAACAAATCACTTTGGATATCCATATTCAGTCTCCACCCCTGGACAAAAAAGCCACCATGAAAAACTTTTCAAAAGCAAACTTCATGTTACTTAAGACCGAGGTGGAAAGTTTCAAAGTCCCCATGCTTAAGGATAACACTGTCCAAGCTGCAAAATCCTTTATTAATGCATTCTATGGGCAGCTACAAAAATGCATGGATCATGCCATCCCAAGCAAAACCAAGACTCACTCCTCCAAGTAAAGGAAACCAGTCTGGTGGACTCTTGCCATAAACAAGCTATACAATAGAAGGAGGAAACTAGTACAGAAAAGAGTAAAATCCCAAGAAAGGAAGACATACCTGATCAGTATCAGCAAGAAACTACAATCCCTCATAAAATCATCCAAGGTGAGCTTTGAAAGAAAAATTGCCAAGGACTCCAAAGATAACCACAAGGCATTCTTTAGCTATGTCAAGAATCTAAGTGGCAATGCTCAGATCTGCTTGGAGTTAGTGCAGAATGGCACAAAATACACTGAACAGACAGATATCGCCAACATCCTGGCAGACAGGTTCAACACAAACTTCACCCCCCTCACCCCCAAAAGGGCCCATAACCATACCAGAACAATGTAGAGTCCCTGAAATCATAGACACTCAGGCAAAAACAGCCCTCCCCAAAGCCAAAAACACAGCATCAATGGGACCGGATGGTGTCCCAAGCTGCGTCCTACATGAGCTCAAAGACAAACTAACCCCTCACCTAAACACACTGTTCAAACTCAGCCTCTCCACAGGCTACATACCCATAGAGTGGCACACAGCAATGGTTATTCTGCTCCACAAAGGTGGAGCCACAACAGACCCTGGGAACTATCGCCCTGTAAGCCTGACTAGCTTGGTCTGCAAGGCTATGGAGTGCATCATCATGGAACTCATTAACAGAGACATTGGGAACCTCCAAACACTGGACCCTACCCAGTTTGGCTTTGTTAAGGGCAGATCATGCCTCCTAAACCTGGTGGAATTCTTTGAGACAGTTACCAAGGCTGTAGATGAGGGAAAGGTGGTACACACAGCCTACCTAGACCTCACTAAGGCCTTCAACACCATTCCCCATTCTGGTATTATAGACAAGCTCACCAGCATGAACATAAACCCCTACGTCACAAGATGGGTTGCCAACTGGCTCACGGACAGAACCCACATGGTGAGTTGCGGGAGCTAGGTCAGTCTCTAAACCAGTTACAAGTGGTGTACCCAGGGCTCAGTCCTAGGACCCCTCCTGTTCGGCATATACTTCTCAGAGGTACAGGCAAGCACAGGAGGACTATGGCTGACCAAGTTCGCAGACGACTGCAAACTAGGGGCTATAATTGACTGTTTGGCTGACACAGACATCCTCCAAAAGGGTCTCACGGAGATGGATACCTGGTGTCAAAATCATGGTCTCAAGCTAAATGCCAAAACGTGCATAGTTATCCCCTTTGGAAAAAACAAAGTACCCACAAACTACCACATAGGTGTTAGTCCCCTAAATACGGAAGACGTAATAAGGGATCTGGGGACCCAAGTAGATAGTAAACTCACCTTTGATAATCACATTGCCAAAGTGGTTAAAAAATCCTTCTACGTGGCCCACCTAATCATAAAAGAGTTCACATCCAGATCAAAAGAGGTCAATGTACCCCTCTACTCATCACTCAGACTCATCTTAGAGTACAATGCCCCATTTGGGATGTACCTTACAAGACACCTGCAACAGCTTGAAAGACCACAGAAGTACCTCACCAAGAGGATCAATGACCTCAAACAGATGCCCTATGCAGCTCGACTAAAGAAACTCCAGTTGTACTCTGTTGCATACCGCCTACTCAGAGGTGATCTCTGCCTGACATACTAGGCCATGTCCAACCCAGATTTGATGGACATGCTCCACCTAAAGAAAACCTTATTCCCTGAAGCCACATGCACTAGGAATCTAAACCTCACCACAACAATAAATAGGACATGCTGGAGGGATAGATTCCTGTCCCAGAGACTTCCCATGCTTTGGAACAAGATCCCAATCTACATTAGGCAGAGCTCCTCGCTAACAATCTTCAAAATAAACCTTGATGAGTGGATGGGAAACAGAAAGTTTACCTAGGGGATCACTTCAGTGGCTCTGCTGGACAGAGGGACAGGGAACTGATCTAAGGGGGCAGCAAAAGCCAACACATTCTGGCTAGGCTTATAAATGCCTTCGGGCAGATAGGTTCATAGGTGGGTACTAGGCTATTTATTTATTTATAAGTTAGACTGGGCATGTGCCCATTTGTAGCAGAGGCCTGTGGAGAAAAGCACCAAAAACACATTAACAAGTTACAATTTTACATTGAAATTCAGATGCCATCATGTCAGCAAAGTTACAATTTTACATTAAAATTCAGATGCTATCATCCCAAAGTTACAATTTTACATTGAATTCAGATGCTGTCATCTCAGCAAGTAAAAAGTTGCATAAGTGAAAATTAGACAAGAATTTTATACTGAAAGCTATAGAACATCTAGCACAAACCCTCTTTCAATAGAATATAGTTATGGTTACATGACAGGAAAAGGGTACAGTAAGAATGGAAATTAAGGTAGCAATTAGTAGATAAAGTTAATAGATGGAAGGCTAGAAAAAGGGTAAAGTATGAGGGCTGGTAGGATGGGTGACTAGAAATTACTATTACATACCATCTGTGAGAGCCGGAGAGAACTAAGTTGGCACAGGGCATTGGCAGATCCAGTTGTTGGATAGATGTTCTTTCAATTGAGATTTGAAGGAAGAGTAATGTGGTATAAGTCTGACTGATTCAGGAATAGTATTCCAGGTTTTTGCAACAGTGTGAATACAGACCAACTCCAAATGATCTGTGTGGTTTATAAATATATAGCAGATGCTTATGAGAGGAACAGAAGTAGTGTGATGGAGAATAATGAAGTAAAGTTGAGGTTGTTTATGGAAAAGAAGTGTTACAGTATTGTGTGTTAATATAAGTTGATGGAAAGTCAGAAGGTGGGGGAGTTCAAGCCAGTGTAAGGCTTAGAGTGTAGAGCAGTGGTGAATATTTGGGGGACTGACCAGTGGCAAACTTAGCTATTGTAGTGTTGACTGAGTTTTGCTTTTATGGAAGAGTGCAGATTAGTTGAGATAGGGGAGACATATAGAAGTGATGGCAAGATATAAGTGGTGGCATGAGTTACTTTAGTGGAATATTTGAGGAATCTTTTAACCCTATACAACATGCTTAGTTTGTGATTCGTCTTTTTTATGTTGTTATAAGTATGTAGATCAAACTTGAGATTGTTGACAATTGTAACACCCAACAGCTTAGTAGCTTAGTATAAGAGTTATCAATAGTGTTGTTCAGAAAAGTAATTGTAACGGTAGTATTATTAAGGTGGGGGGTTGCTTAGGCAAGAATAGTAGGAGTTTTTTTTTGGGGGGGGTGAGTAGCAGGTGGTTGTTGCTGAGACACGCCTCAATGGAATTAAATGCTTCCTGAGTTATACTTTGAAAATGGGTAAGATAGTTTGAGGAGCAGATTAAAATACAGTCGTCAGCATATTGAATAAGGGTAGCTAGTTTTGTGGAAGTATGAAGATGATTGATAAACATGGAGTGGAGCCTTGTGGTACCCCAATGCGTACTGGTGGAAAAGCAGAGAAATTAGAGTTCCATTTGATTGATTGATATTGGTTTGAGAGGTAACTGGTGAACCATTGTAGGGTAGTTTCAGTTAAGCCAAGTAGGGAACGTTAGGACAAGAGTTTTGGGTGGGGGACGGTATCAAAAGCTTTTAGATAGATAGATTAGAGATGAGACAAAGTTACCTGTGTCACCTGCTTTGCTTACTGTATCTGTGAAAGAAAGAAGATGATAATACTGTGTACAAGTCTAAATCTGTGTTGTGTGGGAGAAAGATAATCATCAAGTAGGTATTAAAGCAACTGTTTATGGATGCATTTCTCTAGAATTTTGGATAGAAGAGAAGGAATAGCAATAGGCTTGTAGTTAGATATTTCAGTGGCGGTACCACCTTTGTGAAGTGGAAGAACAAAGAACTTTTTCCTAAGGGTAGGGATATATGCTTCTTTTGATAGATCTATTTATGAGAATGGAAACTGGATAGGCTATAGCGTCAGCTGCCAGTTTTAGGTATGCACTGGGGAAATTATCTACAGGGGGGGGGAACATTTCTGAGTTTGTTTACCAGGGAATTAATAAAGGATGTGGGTACTGGTTGTAGTGATAAAGAGGTGAGGCATGTAGTGTGAGGGTTAGAGAAAGTAGAAAGTGATGCTGGAATATTGTTAGTAATAAAAGGTATGCTATTGATG
Source organism: Protopterus annectens (assembly GCF_019279795.1). Classification (NCBI taxonomy): domain Eukaryota; kingdom Metazoa; phylum Chordata; order Ceratodontiformes; family Protopteridae; genus Protopterus; species Protopterus annectens. Next base: position 1,916,002,174 of record NC_056732.1, read on the forward strand.
AAATAAGTTAGCTGAGATGCTGTCAGAAAAAGTACTGTCAGTGGAAGGTTGAGAGGAAAATTGATTTCCAGGGTGTAGAATTCTTTTAATTGCATGCCAGTGTCTACTGATTTTATGGCTTTGAGTAAAATTGTTCATTTAAGTTCACTTGTTTCTTAACTAGGTTACATAGTACTCTAAAGTGTTTTAGATTTGTTTGAGTTGTTTGTTTTGAATAGCGTGCCCTGGCTTTATTTCTTTTTTTTTTACATAACAGCTGAGAGTTGTTTAGCAATGTTGATTGTTTAGTCCACCCTGTTTGTGACATGAGTTGGCTTAGGCGTAGCAGGAGCTAGACTCAGTCCACCATTTTGGGAGCCATGCTGTACTTCATTAGATCATCATCAACTGATGACACAGATTTGTTCATTCCATAGTAGCAGTTCCCTTCCTTTAGAGACCACTGCTCTGTAGTCACCTCATTTTACATGAAAAAAATCTAGCTGGCATTGACACATGTTTTTGCTACCTCACAAATAATTCAAACAACCCTTAAAGACATTCCCAGTATATTTCATAACTGCAACAAGCACTTCCTCTTTGCAGAGTGTAAGAGGCAACCCTCTTTGCAGAGTGTAAGAATAAGAGGCAACCCTCCCCATTGGCTAACATCAGAACTAACAGTTCAAATTAATAAAAGGCATGGCAGTCTTGCATATCACTGAAGAATATAGATGACTGGGCACAATTTGTCATCTTCAGAAATGCAGCTAATAAAAACAGTTAAAGCCTCTTTCTTTAAGCTAAAGCAGACATCCTATTCTAGGAATCCTAAATCCTTTTGAAGGGAGGCAAATTGTCTAGCTAGTCATTCTGAAAACAAGCAAACAAAAAAAAACATGGTTGCCTATCATTCTGTAAGAGCCTTGTAGCTACACACCCACTATGACTCCCTTAACTAATTTCTCTGTCTCTTTCTCAACCCAATCAAAATTACTTCAGAACCCACCACTACCCCATTTGAGGTGTTGGCTACATTTCAACTTCAGTTTATTTCATTATGTAAGACTAGACGTTCAAAGATCCCCAAAACAAAGGCATCCTGCACCTGATAGTCAGGTTCGACAGTGTGTGAGATAGCTTCACTACAATCCCCATAAGGCATATTTAATCCACCTCTTTCTCTTTGCATTTTCCCTTTATACAAAAAACGAATAACACTATTCCTTGACTGAAGTTGGGGCAAACCTACAGTATTTCCATGTTCATCTGTCATTCTCATCTGACTGTTTTGTATATGTTGTATCAAGGCAGACAAATGAAGGCAAATAACCAGTAGAATTTAACATGACAGGCAGTACACTTTGATAGTGGTTGCTGCCTTACAACTTCACACATCTTTTCTAGTGGCATATATAGATTGACAGATAATGGCTGCTTCACTGGGGCAGTATTTATCAAATATTTCAAAAGGCCTTTGATGTAGTACCTACTAATGAAATCTTCTCTTACACAGAACCTTTCATGAACAGTTAGCACAGGGACTAGGTTCATAGGTAGATACTAGGGTATTGGCCCTAGGGCCTATATAAGCCTAGCCACCAAAGAAAATTATTTTCCTGTGCCACTGTCGAGCAGACACAGAAGTGATCCCCGGGTGAATTTTCTATTTCCCATCCAGTCATCAAGATTCTTCTTGAAGAGTGCTAATGAAGAGCTTTGTTTGATAGATAGGTAGCTTGTTCCAGTGTATGGGAAGTCTCTAGGACAGGAATCTATCCCTCCAGTATGTTTTGTTTATTGTGGTGACAAGGTTTAGGTCCCTAGAGTGTGTAGCTCGGAGGGATTGGGATTTCTTTAAGTGAAGCATGCCCAACAGCTCTGGGTTTGACATAGCTTTGTATGTCAGAGATCACCTCTGAGTAGGTGATATGTGATGGAGTAAAGCTGGAGTTTTTTGAGACTGTCTGTATAGGGCATCTGTTTGAGCCCAGTAATCCTCTTTGTGAGGTATTTGTGGCCTTTCCAGTTGTTGTAGATGTCTTGTGAGGTACATAACAAAAGGGGCATTGTACTCTTTAATGGGTCTAATGAGTGACGAGTAGAGGGGAGCAATGACCTCTTTTTTCCTGGATGAGAAACCTTTTGTGATGAGGTGTGCCACATAGGATTTCCTGACTACTGTGACAATGTGATTATCAAAGGAGACTACTGTCCACCTCTGTCCCAAGATCTCATCACACTTTCGGTGTTAAGAATACTACTGCCTATGTGGTAGTTCATGGGTACAGAGTTTTTACCAAAGGGGATGACCATGCACTTTTTGGCATTGAGCTTGAGGCTATGGCTTTGACACCAGGCATCTGTCTCAGTGAGGCCCTTTTGTAGGATTTCCACATCATTAAGAGTTTCAATCACAGCTCCTAGTTTGCAGTCATCTGTGAACTTTATAAGCCAAAGATCTCCTGTGTTCCCAAGACTGAACCCTGTGGTACTCCACTTGTCACTGGTCTGAAGTCGGATTTGGAGTCTGCTACTTTCACAGTGTTGGTTCTGTCAGTAAGCCAAGTGACAACCCATCTTGTGGCAGGGATTTATACATAGTTTAGTGAGTATCTATAATTCCACAGTGGGGGATGGTGTCAAAAGCCTTGGCGAGATCTAGATAGGCTGTGTGAACCACCTTACCCTCATCTACGGCTTCGATGACTGCTTTAAAGAAGTATATCAGGTTTAGGAGACCAGATTTTCCTTTTACAAACCTGAACTGGATGGGGTCCAGAGTTTGGAGATTACTAATGTCTTTGATTATAAGTTTCACGATACGTTCCATGGCCTTGCAGGCTCATCAGGCTAATGGGGTGGTAGTTTCCAGGGTCCACGATGGTTCCCCGTTTATGGAGTGGGATAACCGTCGCTGTGTGCCATTCAGTGGGCACAAAGCCTGAGGTGAGGCTATGATTGAACATGGTACTTAGGTGGGGTGCCAGTTCATTCTGTAGTTCGTGTAGAACGCAGCCCAGGATGCTGTCAGGTCCCATGGATGCTGGGTTCTTGGCTTTGGAGAGTGTGGTTTTAACCTGTGCAGCCGTGATTACAGGAACTTTGCATTCTTCCGGTATAGAGATAGGCCCTTTAGGGGATGAAAGAGGGGTAAAGTTAGCACTGAACCTATCTGCCAGGATGTTGGCAATATCAGTTGGTTCTATATATTTAGTGCCATTGTGCTGTAACTCAGAGCAGATTTGAGTGTTGCCATTAAGATTCTTGACATAGCTATAGAATGCTTTTTGGCTGTCTTTAGAATCGGTGGCAATTTTGTTTTCGTAACTAGCTTTGGAGGATTTTATGAGGGATCTCAGCTTCTTACTGAGGCTGACCAGGGAGTTCCTCCAATCATGGGATTTTACTTTTTTTTGCAGCAGTTTCTTTCTTCTGTTGTAGAGTTTATTTATGGCAGGGGACCACCAGATTGGCTTCATTTTTTTGGAGGATAGCATCTTGGTTCTGTTAGGGATAACACAATCCATGCACTTGTGTAAGTGGTTATGAAGTGCATTTGTGTAGGATTCAGCAGTCATAACTCTATTGTCCGTCTACATGGATGTCATGAAGTTTGCCACTTCTTTCTTAAGAACCATGAAGTTGGCTTTGGAGAAATTTTTTATGGTAGTTTCCCTAGTGGGAGGTGGGGGTGGGATGTGAATGTCTAGGGTGATTAGCTTCGGGTCAGATCTGACCAATGAGGAACTGACTGTGTGGCACACCGGTTGCCCATGTTGGTAATGACCAGGTCTAGGATATTGCTGCTCCTGGTGGGGGTGTAAGTTGATCCAAGGTGTTGGAATTTATGAATTCCAGAAAACATTGAGCAAAAGAGTTGGTACACAAGTAGTTTTCCCAGTTAATGGTGGGGTAGTTGAAATCGACCATTATTAGGCTGTTGAGTTGTACCCTAATATTTTCCAGTGTATCAAGAAATGAGGAGTGGAAATCCTAGCAAGCTACAATTTGGATTGCGTTCTTGCCCAGAGTTTCACTTGCATAATCTCGGATGCTTGGAGGTGTGAATATCCTTAATGAATATGGACATGCCTCCGCCTTTAGTATTTTGGTCCAGTTTAGGTGGCCAAAAGGTGTGGTATGAATTATAGCCTGGTAATGCAGGGGTGCTCTCTGGAACCTTGAACCAGGTCTCTAACACTGCACAGATGTTGATGTTCTCCATTTTAAAGAGTGTCTCGAGTGAGTGCATTTTGAGGTTTAGACTTCTAGCATTGAGTAGCATTACCCTCAGATTTTGCTTGCTTGTACCTGTTACAGTAGTGAATTTGTCATTTGAACTTTGCCTAAAAAGGCACTATAGGGGTGGCAAAAACCTTAGCCAGTATCCAGAATCCCAAGGGCGACAGGTGCAGGCCATCTCTGGCAAAGCATTATGGTCCAACGATCATGTCATTCCATGCAGACAAATACTGGATCCCCTTAGAATGACAGCAGAAGCTTAGCCAATTGTTTAAGTCAATCATTTTGTCCTTGTACTGTGGTATTTTGGGTGATGGCAGGATGCTACTCAGGGCTAGGGTCATACCTGCCTGGGCTTACTAACGTACTCACTGCTAGACATTATCCCTACCAACTTTGCAAATAGATGTAAGATTGTACAAATTCACTCAGACTCCATCAGCGACCGTTTCCCAGTTTTAAGTACTATGTATCTCGCAGCAGCCAAGATGCTGTTCAAGTTACATAACCAGTGGACAAATCTCAAAAAACTCTAAAGAAGCCTTGATGAAAGAGTTAGGTAATATTGACAGAACCCCAATCTGTATCTCTACATGTCCTGAGGAAGCATTAAATCTTCAGTTTGTTTGTGTCTTTCGGCTTTTCCTGGTTAGGGGTCGCCACAGCGGAACTCCGGTCCGCTAATGATTGGTAGTGGATTTTTACGTGCAGGTTACCAGCCCTGACGCACAACCTTCAATGAAGGCACGCCCCATTCACATATGCCTCCACACAGAAGACACTCTAGCTGAGAATCGAACGGGACAACATCTTGCTATGAGGCGACAACGCTACCGCAGCACCACCACCGCAGTCCATTAACTCTCTTCAGTAATCAGGTAAAATCTTACATATTCTTGAAGAAAACTGTCTTTCATATTTTCACACAAAATGTTCTTTGCTCAGTAGCCACACAAAGATTAAAATCAAACAAGGTTTCCTAGCTAACCTCTGGTATTATAAAGCTGCTTAAAATGAGAGACATAGCCTGAAAACTTTGGAAAAAAAGAGCCAAATTATTTAAAGAAACACTAAGAAAAAATGCTAAAATCAGAGCTAATTCAACCATAAACAACTAGTGCAGAAAGATGCAATGATTCCAAATACACAACCCAAGACAGTTCTAAAATACTGTCATAGTTATCCAGCACTAATATCCTTAACATAGGGAAGAAATACATACAACATAACCATTCAAACTAGAGAAATAAAGCATAACATAAGTAATCCGCCACAACTTACACAAATACCATTCAGTCAGGTCACCCAGCTATCTTATGGAATCACTGTGCAGCCAATTTGGCTATCATTATGTCTAATTCAAAGAAGTTAATAAAGAGATTAGCTTGAGTTTGGAAAAATTGCTTCCAATTCTACAGAACATTTTTATACAAATCAACTACTTCTACATAAATTAGGAAGAAAACAGACAGCAACATAAATTAGGAAGAAAAGTCAGCAACACAGCACAGCTAACATATATATTCAATGTCTCACCCTGTAACAGTCCGGTTCTCAAACTTCATAAGGCCACTTCCAAAAATGACAGCCGTTTGAACAGTAGAGGATTACAGGTTGTTAGCCCAGTTATACTCTTTAGCTAAGCTCTTTGAAAAAAAAATGAATGCACAGTCAAATTGTTGACTACATTTCTTACTGTAACATCCTTGCTGACAAACATGGTTTCAAACCTCATTTACTATACAGCTGACTAATACCATCTTTAACGATTTTTAAAATGAGAAGCTCTCTATTTCTGTTTTCATAGACCTTAAAAGAACATTTCAATGTGTAGGTCATAGCATACTCCTACAAAAGTTTAGAGTAGCACTTTTTTGACAACATGTACACATGGCTTAAACTACCAAATGAACAGGGCCTTTACAATGGATACCAACCATTTGACTACTTAAACTAGTGTATCCCAAAGAGCAGTGCTGCAACTACTGCTGTTCTCATTATTTAGTAATGACCTTCCACAGGATACATCAGACATAAAAGTGTCATGCTGATGATGAAGTCATTACTACGGCATCAGTAGGACTTTTGTCACACTGGAACTGGTTGTGCTCTAATAAACTAACCTTAAATATGAAGAAATTTACATGTACATTTGGAACAGAGAGAAGGCTCACCACATCACAACCCCTTCACATTTGTGATACCCCCAACATCACTGTACATTTGGGACAAACAGAAGGATCACCACAGTACAACCCCTTCACATTTGTGACAACTCCCACCATTATCACCTCCCCATCGTTAACCCAGCAAAGTACTTGAGTCTTCTGTTAGACCAAATTATTTCTTCCCTACCTGATGTAGAAACATTGCGTTGCTTTGTACAACTTAGATTACACTAAAAGGTTTCCAATCTGTTAACTCACTCAAGCCTATAATATTTTTGTATATGTCCAGTTCACACCTGCACCTCTTTATGATGTCCAAAATGTTTTTGGACATGCCTTCTTTAACCAAAATTGACATATCAACTAATGATAGGCAATATTAGAAACTGCAAAGTAGTATTAACAAAATGGCACAAATATTGTAAATATAGGATGCCCTGCAGTAGAGAAATTAATTTGTCACATATTATTTATATTTTCATATTTATTTTCATATTATCTCAAGAAAGCAGGTCATCTTGGTTCTCTCCAAGGCAAAACATGGCATCAATGGGACCAGACAGCATCCCAGTTTGCCTTTTAAACAGCTAGAAACATGACCTAGAAAACCCACTTGGATACCTGTTGAGCCACAGCCTGTGAACTGGCTAAGTTCCAGAGGAATGGAGGAAGCAACAGTAATCTCTCTGCACAAAAGGAGACCATTAACTAACCCTGGGAATTATAGGCCCATAAGCTTAACTAATCTCATCTGCAAGGCCATGGAAAGAATCATTAAGGACCTTATTAGCAAAGGCATAGGTAATCCCCAAACTCTGGATCCAACCTAGTTCAGATTCATTAAAGGTAGATCAAACCTGTTAAACATGTTCAAATGCAACCTTGCTCCATGGATGGGTGATTGCAAATTCACTCCTGGGGTAGTACCCATGTCCTTACTGGACAAAGGAAGTTGGTATTAACTACCATAGACCCTTACCTCTGCAAGCTTCACTCACTTAACCACTGACAATTGGGGCAACCCAGGATAAATATGGCTAGGATTGAAAGGGCTCAAGAGCCATTAGCCTAGTAACCTTCTGCGAACCAATGAACCTATAACTGAGAGCCCTACCTGTTTTTGGGGGATATGGTGTGAAACGCCATGTTGGGAGACCGGTAAATTAATTATCAATGCCCTTTCATATCACACTATACCTGGGATATTACTAGTTGGTTGTTAGCAATTATAAAAATAAGCAATATTTCCATATGTACTTAATGCATCAAAAAAAAAAAAAAGTGACTTATGTTGTACAACATCAGGTGAAACCTTAGATTTTCTTGAAGAAAATTGCCTTTCATATTTTCACTGTACGTTGCACATCTTTAGTTATATCCAATGTCATTTATATTGTGAATTATAGAATTAAGCATATGTTTTCATTTTTGTGTAAATATCTCAATAAACATGCACTCATGGAGGAATTTCTTGTAAAGTGTGGTTAACAAAAATGTTCAAACAATATGTATGATACATTTTCCAAGACATATTTGTTTATGAAAGTTAAACAAAACAAAGTGAGGTCTGTATGCTGTTCTAAAAATTCACTTTTTACAGCCCTGTTTATATTGTTTCCCTTGAATAGACTGGTTAATATTAAACAGTACAGATATTTTCCGCACCTACTTCTAAGTGTATGAAAGCTGATATGTTTAACATTGTACCATATTTCTGACTTTTGTTACTGAGGATCGCTTGTCTGTGAAGAAAAAGGCTTGTTCCTTTGGAATACTACATGGTTTAAGATTTTTTGGGGAATTATTGTCACTGAGCTAATCTACAAAGTTAAGACCACTGGTTTCTTTGTTTTTCATTATAATATATTACTCTAAGTAAAGTCTATGGTAACAAATGTTGGTTGTGTGATGGGGAAGAAAAAGGTAACTGGAAACATGTTTTAGGAATATAATGAGTCTGCGGATTTAAAAAAAAAATCCCTAGAGTGTATTCTATCAAAAATAATGGGTGGGCAAATGTCTAACTAAGGATATTCTTTTTTGAGTTGGGTTACAGGATCTGTATTGCCTATACATAGTAAGGCTTTATTAAGTTTAATTCTGTTGGCTGTCAAAAAAGCGATTACTAGAAAATGGAACTGTATTTGAAGCATTTAATATTATAAAATAGATAACTCAAAGAGGGGGTTTAGAAAAGGGAAGGAGACTTATTAGAAATAAATGGAAATTCTGGGGAAATATATACATGGATTGATAACTGCAAAAAACAAAAAAGATACATGATGCATAATGCAAGTAAATGGACAAAATGTTAATATTTTTTTTCTGTTAATGTTTGCCTATGCCTGAAGTTATAATTCAATGAAGGTGTTTAAAAAAGAAAAGACTATAAAAAAGAAAAGAATATGAATGCACTATTAGCACTGCAAAGAATACCTCTTACTGATAACACTGCTATTTGTACAGTTTTTATAGATTTTATTGCTCTCAAAATGTTTACATATGTTTATCTTATACTTAAGTTTATTTTTCATGAAATGCTCTGGAAAGCAAGATATATACAGTCTACTAGAGGTCTGACATTTTACACTGTATAGGTGTTAATGAGTTAACAAAAAAAGCAATGCAGGCCATGGGAATCAACTCCCTGGGTTAAAATATTACCTTCCAATTATAACCTCATACTCCCCCTTGAAATACAGAGCTACTATGGAGGATGGAACATAAAATACAATAATTCATTAATCTAAGCCCTAGTCAGGGACACCACCACTATGTCACCCTGAGAAAATGAAACTGGTTCTCAGTAGTTGCCCGAGACCTTTTTCTGCTTATTTTGCTGGCCTTCAAATTGCTGAATGAACATTAGTGCCTACCACTTATATAATGGCTCAAGTTTGCAGACAATTCCAGTTTCCTTAGAAGTACCTAAATTAATCCCCTTAGAAGGCCACATACACTACTGCAACTGGTTGTTGTTGTGTCTTTCGGCTTTTCCCGGTTAGGCGTCGCCACAGTGGAATTCCAGTCCGCTAATGATTGGCAGTAGATTTTTGCGTGCCGAGTTGCCGGCCCTGACGCACAACCTTCAACGAAGGTACACCCATTCATGCACGTCTCCACACAGAAGACGCTCTGAGAATCGAACAGGACAACGTCTTACTGTGAGGAGACAACGCTACTGCAGCAGCACCACCTAAAAGGTCATATTCTAAAACAGGACCAGAATACTGGAATAAGATGCCAGATCTATCACATCACTAAAAGATTTTAGAAAATCACAAAATAATACCACTTTAGCAATCATGCCTAATGCTCAATCACATACCAGTAGATTAATTTCATTTAATACAGCCATAACTCTCGCTACATTACTGATGTGATCAGGTCTTTACCCTCCATTTGTATTCCTTGCTTCTACACCTATTCTAACTCTGTTTATGTTTGTATATGTGCATTTACATTTGCTTACCAGGGCAGAGCATTAATCACAAAATGACCAATTACAGGCTCATTCCAGGTTGTGTAAATAGTAACAGCAAATTGTTCATCAACATGGCGTTAACACAAAATACATGAGTATTAGGAAACTCTGCACATACTTAGAGGTCATCATTTATAATACACGAGTACAGGAAACTGTGCATTTACATTGAGGTTTACGTATTTGTTACAATCAAACAAATGTTTCATAAGCAAAATATATTCATATAATTACATAAGAGGAAGCAAGAAAAAGGGAAAAATGGAAACGGGTGGAGAATAGGAAGAAGAGAAGGAGGAGGAGAGGGAGGTGGGGTGTAGCCCACATAGATGTATAGCTGCAGATTAGTAATCCCATGTCTGAGAATGTTAGGGATTAGATTCTGTGGGGTTTTGTTACAACAGTTAGGTATCTTCCAGGTAGGTCAGCAGACAGTTGAGAGTAAGTTATGTAGAAAAATGGTGAGAGGGAGTTTCTTATTAGTGACGTCTTCTGCAGGAGGTGCAGAGTTCTGTGACATGCCTTGTATTCAGACCACACCTCTCAAATGTCAGGATTTTTGCAGAATGCCCGGATTTTTTCCTTATATTTTTGCTCTTTTCCTCGTACAGTTTGTGGGTTTATGACAAATCCTGGAGGACTGATATTACTAAATAATGACAGACATCTGAGTTTCAGACTTCACGTCCTTCAAAAAATGCATGCTAATGCAAAACCTGTTATTCTAGCAACTTTTTAGTTGGCAACAGCAATATTTAAAAAGTGCCCCTATTTTTGGATTTTTGCTCCCCCATTATTTTAGGATTTGCCCATATTTCTTGTGCTAAGAGGTTGAGCGGTATGATACAGGCAGTTGCATTCATACTGTTTTTTAGAAAGTGCTTGCTGAGGTGTGAAAACTAGAGTAAGTTCAGTTCTATCATTTACCCTTATTGATTTGACTCAGACTATTTCTTTTGTCCTATCCCATTTTTGCTATGCAAAGGTACTTTCTCTCCAATCCTTTAATTAAATGCATATGTTATAAAAATAATCTCTTGTCTACACAATATACAAGTGTACCTCTAACCTCCTGTATGGAACCAAAACATCTTATATTGCCTACCAGTACTGAAACTGGCTTTCATATTCACCTATCATACACTCTTACATTTGCTTTTACTCATTTGCATTTTAGATAACACCACTCCACCTCCCTGCACATCTCCACCCTGTCACTATTTCCCATCATACTAAAGTTTACAATTTAACTACATATGACTTGTATACCATTATGCTTTTACTACAATTACATGGTAGCAGTATTTTCTATTCAATTTATTGTAAATAATGTAAACAATATGTAATTGTTGTGGTTCTGCTGTTATTGTACCTGCTGTGACTGCATCTCTTGTTTATTGTAATTACTATATTTGATTGGCCTTTAGACCCAGTCTGTCTGAAGAAGTTCTCTGGACCAGAACACATACCTAGTTAACAAACGCATATATAAATAAATAAATAAATAAATAGTATCACATCATCTTTTCCCTACAAAGTTTATGACTGTAGGCTGAGTACCATTCAATGATGCACCAGCTACCCTCAAAACAAGTGATAAAGGGAAATGTTCAGGCCATTATCTTTCACTCTAAACCATGAGTTTGTAGTGTTCTGCAAAAGTCTCTGCTAGACATTCTTTTGTTTGCTGCTTCAGTGAAAACATTGTCCATAGACCTCTTTAAAAGAATATTTACACATTGATGCTATTTTACTACCCAGAAGTAGCCACTCTTGTATGAGCCTAAGAATCAATCTTAGCACTGACCTAAGAATACCACATAACTGATTCAAACATGTACCTGTTAAAATCTGTCTTCTTCGCACTGCAAACAAAATGTACATATGTAAGTATTTTACTGATTGGAATGGTCTGTACTGTTTTTTTCTCTTTTCACTTCTTTCTAGATGCTACTAGTATAAAAATACTACTTCCTACACTTTGTATAATATGTATATTGCTGTAAATGTGTTTTAATGTAAGTGGAGCTTTACTCCCCGGGCCTCCGCTGTAAATGGACCTCGTCCAGTCGGACCATCCCGGTAAACAAAATTAAAATACAAAAATAAATAGAAATATGTAGCTGTCAATTGTATGAAAACCAAATCTGCAGTTTTGCCCACAGACAATGCCCTGACTTATTCCTGTAAACTAGAAAAACACATCTCCACTTATAAGCGACAGAAATGGATTCACATTACATGGTTAACAGATGGACCCAACAGTCACATTCTCCCTACATATAGATTCTTCGTAAGCCAGGAGGTCACTGTGAAGCACAGCCAGATCATACAATATTGGAAGGAGTTTGTGTCCCCATAAAACAGAATATCCCCACATATCTTAGGTGAAAAATTGTGATTTCCCATCCAGATATTCATACTGGTTTTAATGATTGCCAGGGAAGTATGATATATAACGAGAGCCTCTCACAGAAATGGAGGCTGTATTGGGTTAGGTAACTGTCACAGCTGGTATTTTTTTTTTGCTCCCCCTTCCCTTCAGTGGACAATCAGCTGCCACCAGCTCTTTATTCACTGGGTCTACCGGACTGACCTTAGGCTCTACTGGCTTAACCCAACCCATGGCTGGTAACGAGGTCTAGAATGCAGATGCAGTGACATACTGCTACTGGGGAGTATGCCCTCACCCCCTCTCTTCCTGTGACAGCCTTGCAACCTCCACAACTGCTGCCTGCAGGTGGTGCATGCACTCTTCCATGCATGCACAACCTCCCAATCCAGAGATATACTGCTGCAGCATGGAACTCACTTGGTTCTTACTGTTGCTTTTGCAGCAAGCTTAGACAACCTCCAGATCTCATGCTTCTAGTGATACAGAGGTCATCTCGGGTGTAGTATGAGCTTTTTCCCTCTGCCCCATGGAGGCAGAGAACACACTAGCTGGTACTGGTAGTATATGTTTATGCCTCTGTAGTAGGTGCTTGCTTTACCACTGGTGCTATTTAGGTATATTAGTTCAAAGAGTGTGGGGTTAATCACAACATAAAAGGCTGAACAGAAATCACCTCTCAGGAGTCTAGGAAACTGTGTAGTGGGGCAGGACTAGCAAAGGGCACATTGTAATAAAAACGTTCAGGCTAAGAGCAGCACATGGTGTCTGTCAGTTCCTAATAAGTAAATAAAATCAGGTCTGTCCTTGGAAAATGGTTTTCATACTCACAACAGAAATCAGAGTTAGTCACTAGAATTGCTCTTTAGGCTAACAAATGTCCGAACTGATGTTAAAATGAAAAAAAGTTTCAGACCTACTGATGTTAAAATGAAAACAGTTTCAGACCTACTGTTTTATTAGTTAATTAACTCACTCTGACAAAATCCCTGATTATTCATTGGACATCTAAGAACCTCTTAAAACAATACAACCCATTTATTGGCTAGCAGGAAAAATCATTGCATAAATCATCCGTTTGACTGTTTGGAGCTAAAAGTAATTTAAAACAGCACACACAATTAATGTTTGTCCATGGATATGCTTATACGTCCCACCCCCCTCTATACACAAGACTGGTGCCTACACTCCCATATCACTCAACATCTGTAAATGCCATGATCCCACATTAAACATGGAGATGTTGTTCTCAGTAATGTGATTGTTTCATCATAGAATTCTTTACTAAGTGATCTCAGCTTTCAGCAATTTGTCAGAGCACTGAAGAAAGCACATAAGTAAGAATGCATGCCACAGCTGTGAAGTTAAATGTATTTACCTTTATTCTAGCTTCCTTCCATTATATCTCGGTTATTATGTGCCTAAAATGACCCTATATACTGCCCTAATGACTCTCCTTAACCTGTCCTCTTCTAGCTCCTCAAAGTCCTGGAACTCTAGCCCATCTCACTTTACCTATTAGGCAAATGTTTGGAATCACTGCCTACCATTTCAGTTTTTTGGCACCTTCTGAGTGCCATCCAGTTGACTGTTGAAAGTTCTGGTGCTGTTCCCATTGCTCCATTTTCTCTGTGCCCTAATATAACCCCCCAACCCAGGCTGTGGTCACATCAACATACTTCTCAAGTGTACATCATTACGAGAAATGTTCCTCATTTAGAGTCTTAAAACATTCATGTTCCTCAAAGTTCCACGTTGAAAGGATCTGTCACCCATTCACTGTTAGCAATGTTTTAACTGATATCCATTGTAAGTTGAACTGAATCATACCAACTCATTAAAAGAACTATTATATAATTAAGCAGATCACATTTTAACCATCCTATGAGCTTCTTAGATGAGGTTGTTAGTAAGTTGTTAGTGAGTGTTCCACATTTTGCCCATTTGTACTACATTTGAAAGGTAGTGCTCCTCATTTTGGAGCTAGAAGGTTGACAGCTGTATCAGACTGAAAAAGGCAAGTGGTTCACAGATAGACAACAGGATCATATATGTTGTCCTACATGCTAGAGGAATTTTTATCAGGCACTTGGAGCTCAATTCCTAATCACAGTCTGCTGCAAGATTATGGCACCACCCTATCATAAAAGATGCATCATATCTCCGGCAGAAACCCCTTCCTGTCTGAGTTCATGAGCCAGTAAAAATTCACTCCTTCCCATCTCCCCACCCTGCTTTTCCAGCAGTCTTCAGTTTTGATTGACTACAATAAGCTTTATTTTAACTGTCTATAAATGTCTCATGCTGTGTAGCTGTTTCTTTGTAGATTATGTACAAACTTGAACCTGTACTACAAAAACTAATGTAAATGTTATGTTATTTCCTCTGTACACTGTACCCTGTTGAGTTGTATTTTCTAACAGTTGCCTGTCACGCACCTAAACCACTATCTTTGACGTTGATTTTAAATGCATGGTCTACTTTAGTCTGTTCTTTCTGGAACTGTGCCACTTTTGCTAAATGTCTGTTGAACATTTGTGCCTTATCTGCTTGTTACTATTTTTTTTTCATGGACCTCAGTTTGAAATTGGTTTTGCTCAATGTGAAATCCTCAGTCAACAAATGGTAGTAAACAAACTAGTGCAGAAATAAATTTCTGATAATCTAATACAACAGGTGCTGAATAAGCCAGACTGTAATAAAGTGGATGACAGGTTTGTCCTGACACTGAAATTTAAAAGCCTTTTTGCATGGCAAATAAGTGTTACAACTCTGTTTAAGTTGTAGTCTGAAACCAGTTACAATTACCACATAATCAGATATTATATATAACACTTAGTGGCCATTTCAGAGAAAGTGCAAACACAGATTAAGTAAAACAAAAGCCCTGGCTACTGTGAAGGGTAAAGTCCCAATATACCCCATGCAAGGGACTTTGTCCCAGTGTTTCTTATGGACTATAACCTAATCCAAGATCACACAAACTCAGGGTATGTTAAAGAAACCAGACATCACTGAAGTGAGCCTGTCAAACACTCTCTCAGTAAATAACTGACATATTAGAAGATTACTACTGCATAAACTCAACACCAACATAATAGCTCTTAAATGAGTATGTTTAATATCTGCAGTTTTGAAAAAAGTTTTAATTATCTGCTAAACAACAATTACTGCTAGTGTAGTAAGGCCATTCACAGCATCTGGCAAAAGAACCTGTTCAACACTACAAAATAAAGCTGAGATACTCCTAAGTAGTGGTAACCTTCAGAAACTGACCAGTGGGAGACCGTGTTAATTGCTGCCTCTATAAATATTCAGTAAGTGATTGCTTAAGAAACTGATCCGTGTTAACTGTTGCATTGGCAGTGGTAACAAAGAAAAAATAAATCATGACAAATTTACAAACATTGATGCTCCCTTGTATGAATATTATATTATTAAAACACTAGAGGAAAAATATGATAGGCAGTAGCCCTGTCCTTCAACAAAAAGTTGAACTGCTTGCACACATACTTAGGTATGTTGATTTTGAGTTAAACTTCAGAAATAATGATTGATCCATTCATTCATTTGTGTTCAAACCAGTTGTCCTGATGAGGTTCATAGGTTGCTGCCCTTGCAGGTCATTTTAAGCCTAGCCAGTTTCCCTTTTCAGGCTTGAATTAACCTATCCCATTTGGTATTTGGCTGGCCTTATCCCTCCTATGGTAGTAGTACAGGGGGAGTACCTGGGTACATTTTTTGTTACCTCTCCATTATTCAGTCTGTATTTGAATATGGACATGGATAAGATTTATTTAACATGGATGGGGAGTCTGTTCTAGATCAGTGGTATGCTCTGAGAGATACCTGTCCCTCCAAACCTTTCTGTTGTTGTTACAGAAGAGGTGTAAATCCCTGGACTGAGCATTTCTGATGCCATCTGACATGCTATTATGTAATAGGTCCATCAGTAATGGGTTGAGGGATGCCTTGTATTATGGACATAGTATTCTACAGATTGTGAAGAGATGACCTGAGTATAGTGATACGGCTTTGAAGCAGTCCATGTACAGCATATTGTTTAGGCCTTTTTTCATTTTAGTTTAGGTATCTCTGTGGGCAATCCAGTTGTTGCATGTGTCTGGATAGGTACATGTCAAAGGGGCACCATACATAATGAATGGCCTAATAAGGGTCAAGTAAAGGGGGGACAATAACATCTGTAGATCTAGTCTCAGTCCCTTTGTAAGGTGCATAATATAGGAGGACTTTCTTATGACAGTGGATACATGTTGGTCAAATGTTACATCACTGTCTACACAAGTCCTCAAATCCTGAACTGAGACAGCTCTCAGGTACCCAGGGTAGATGACTTCCCAAGGGATAAGATAATGCACTTTTTGTCATTTAGTTGCAATTCATAAGTCTGGCACCAGTTATTTGTCTGGGACAAACCTTTCTGCAGAATGACTAAGTCATTTGAGGACTCAATAACTGCTCCTACCTTTCAGTTAATCTACAAATTTGGTCAGCAAGAGCCCTTTGGTATTGGCTTTTACTTCAGAGAAGTAGATGCCAAACAGGAGAGATACCAGAAAAGAACCCTGGAGGACTCCTCCGATGTTCGGTCTCTTCGTGAAGGTAGCTTCCCCTATGTTTGTCTCCTATGTTCTATCTTTAAGCCTCTTGGCAATCCACAGGGTGATGTAGGGGTTTATTCCCAGTTTATTTAGCTTTTCTACTATGCCTAAGTGGGGGATTGTACCAAAAGCTTTAGCCAGGTGAGAGTATGTGGTGTGTACCGTTTTGCCTTCATCCATTGCTCTGGAGAGCTTTCTAAAGAAGCCATCAAACTGAGTAAGCATGACTTGCCCTTGACAAATCTATACTGAGATGGGTCCAGTGTTTGGAGGTTTGCTATTTACTTATTGATAACCTTTATGATAAGTCTTTGCATCAGATGGGAGGCTGGTGTAATGGTTAAGGTGTTTACCTTAGACACAAGGTGCAGGGTTTGATTCTTACATTAGGTAATTGGCTAGGCTTAAAATGGCACACAAGGGCAGTTAGTCTAATACTAATCTATGACCCTATGACTTTGCATTTGAGGTTGGACAGATTTATGGGTCTGTAATTGCCAGGATCTGTGGAAAGGCCACCTTTAAACAGAGAATGATTATAGCTGTTCTCCATTTACTTGGTCAAAACCTGTGTGGGGGTTAAGACTGAACAGTATTGTGGGGGAGGGGGAAGCTAAGCCATGCTTCATGCTATTTAAGATGCGTCGAGGGATATTGTGAGGTCTCATCAGTATGGTAGTTTAAGCTTTTGATAGCACTTTCAGGATTTGTCTGATAACTGAATGTAAGTCAGTTTCAGATATATCTTGTGAGATAGACTTTGCTTGAACCGGACACCCTTGGGAGCACAGGTTGAACTTGGCTAGGCTTGTAAAGGCCCTAGGGCCATTAGCTTATTCACCTCCTGTGACCCTATGATCCTATGATAGACAGAGGGAAGAGAAGGGTAAAGTGTGAGCTGAATTACTCAGCCAGTAGGTTAACTATATCTTCAGCTTCAATGTAAGTAACATTGTTCGCAAACAACTCAGCTTATTGCTTCATTGTGCTTTTGAGATTGCAAACATAACTAAAAAAGACCTTCTGATTGACTTTGGTTTGGGCAGCTTTTTTAGCCACAAACTTGGATTGGTGGACGTTAAGCTCTTGCTTTGTTTATTTCAGTGATGAGGGCTGTATTATTCTGGGAATTACTCTTCTTATTTTTAGTCAAAATTCTCTTCCTTTTATTGTAAAGCTTGTTGATGTTAGGATTCCACCAAGTGGGTTTGTTTTGGGGGGGGGGTACCCTGTTCTGCTTCCTACAGGGTACAGCAGCAGCTAGTGAGCAGTTTACAAGCTGATATAGGGTGGTGGTATACATTTCTATATATTCAGTGGAGTTAGCTGGGTTTGGTGGGAATATGAAGCTTGCAAATTTATCACTTAGCAATCGATAGTTTATCTTCGGAAAATGTCTAAAGGTACCTTAGGTAGAAGGGTTCACTGGTTTCATTTTTATTTTGAAGGAGACAACTTTATGGTAAGGCCTAACCAGGGTTGCCAGATTTGCAGACCCCCAGGTAGGGACAAAAAAAAAAAAAAAAGGTCTCTCACGACAAGTGAAGAGCAAAAAAAAAAAAAAAAAAAAAAAAAAAGGTCTTCGGAGACCCGGAGACTGAAGAGCAAAAAAAAAAAAAAAAAAAAGGTCTTTAATGCGGAACACAGTTCCACATTAAAGAACTGAGCTCACTCAGTAACTCTGCACTAAACACGGAGCTTCTGTTTAGTGCATTACAATTCGCATTAAACACCAGAAGCTCCGTGTTTAGCGATTTTGATTAGCCTGTATACCGGCATATGGGCCAATCAAAAATCACGGAGCTCTTCCTTTAATGCGAACCTAAACTCCGTTTTTAGCAATTTTTGATTGGCCCGTATACCAGGTATACGGGACAATCAAAAAAAAAACAAACAAAGCGGAGGCTGGCCGGGATTTAAACCGGCAGGGCGGGACTCGGGATCAGGCTGCTGATCTCGGGACAGTCCCGCCCAAATAGGGACGTCTGGCAACCCTGGGCCTAACAAGTGATGAAGATGCACAAGTGATGATGAAAGATGCCTCAGTATTATTAAGGACAAGATCCAAGATGTTGTTCCCCTAATGTGTACTCTGACTAATTGTTCCAGGACATTTGTATACTCTGACTAATTGTTCCAGGTCATTTGTACTGACAAAGTCCAAGAATCTCTGTGCTTGTCCACTAGTGGTTGCGATGGTAAAGTGAGCAGGGCAGACAAGCTTTCCCTGTCCAGAGCTCCTTCTACAGGATTCCAAGACAAACTGAATGATATAGTACCTCCAGCATGTGCTGGATTTGCCCCAGCACCTTTTCCCATGAGTCATGCATGGTACATTTGCCATACAAGCTGTCCAGGAGACATCACTGTGCTCAGCCCTCTCAACCAATCGAAATAGCAGGTCTGTTCTTTTCTTTCCTAGATTTCTGTGCTCTGGAATCAGCTTCAGATTGGCAGACTTGACAAGCTGATACAAGAAGAGCACCGCATAAACAAGGCAACTCTCTGGACCTCCTATATAGTGCCACCACCTGTAAGGGGAAGGATGGTAATGAGTACAATGCCAGTGGGAGGTAGGATATACTAGGCCCTGACAAAGAAAATGGCTCTTGTTTTGTGGAATGTCACTTCACTGCTGGGAATGCACCACAGGTTTCATGGGATGTTGATTATAACCAGATAAAAATGTCAATCTTATCTCTAAATACTATATTGGTTACAGAACTAGACATCTTGATTTGGAGTGATCTTCTCTGGAGCTAATGTTTGGGAGAAACCAGTTTAGAGATGCTCACAAATGCAGGGCGAGTTATGCTTGCATTCTCTGCCAGTAAATAAGAGCTTACCTTCATTTGACAGTATGCTGCAGAAAGCAAATCCCTACCTCTTGTTTGTGCATGTCCACTTAGCAGTTACACCTGGTATTAAGCCTTCTTAGAGACTATCACTGTACTGTTGGATAGGGTACAATCAACTGAACTTGTAGTTCTTCTGGAAAGGAGGAATGGAACTATTTGGAGTGATACAACTAAATGCAATGGCTTACCTGGGCTGAATAGTGATTAGATTAACACTTGGAGGTAAGGTGCATCAGACAGCCTGATCAGCAAATTTACAGATCCAGGAAGAACAAATGAGTAGAGATGGTGTCCTTTAAATGCCTAGTATATGATTATGTGTGGAATAAGTTCAACTTTCATTTCTCTGACAGGCTAAAGATAAGTAATTTGAGGAGACCATGTTCAAATCTTCAGTAGCAATGGTGACAGCTAGGATCCATGAACAAAAGGTGGATGTTATTATTGTCAAAGCAGCAATTCTAGGACTTAATGGTGAACACCAATGATGATGAAAGCCATTAAGTTAAACAAACAAAAGGCCTTGGTCGCAGTGCTAGTAGACGGGGGAATTGTCAAATCTGGCCAATAGGTATTGATAGGTCAGGAAAAGAGTAGTTGTAGCAGTCAGTGAAGTGTAGGTCTGGAGATAAGCAGAATTTGGAGAAGCCAAAAAGAATACATTTTGATTAGAGGTTTTGAAAAATCATCCAGAGATGCATTGGAAGGGGAAGCTCATGTCCCAGGGTGTTTACTTCAAGTGGGGAGAGATGCTGATCTTGACTAAGGCATACTGTTAGGAGTTACAATGAACACTTTGAGGAGCTCCTGAACATGGAGAACTTACCTTACTATAAAGATACAGTGTCAGGAGCCCCTGGAGGGATTAGATCCTTTTCTGCAGATGAAGTCATTATAATTAACAGTTTTATGATGGCAGGAGTTGATGAAGTCTGGCTGGAAATGCTGAAGGTGCTAGCTATATTTTGGATGCAATGGTTTATGTGGCTTTTCAGTGTCACATGGAAGAATTAGATTATACCTCTGTAATGGAAAACTGGTTGGGTGCTCTTCATTTTGAAAAAGGAGCAGGAGAGTGTGTTTCTCTTACACAGACAGATCACATTTTACTGCTTTTCTGGTATCAGGTTACTTAAAAAGAGACTGATACTCATATCTTTGGTTCAGGAAAAACTGTGCAAATTCCATTCTGGTCAAAGAAAAAACAGATCAACTCTTTCCCATTGAACAGATGCTGGTGAGGTCACATGAGTTTGCCAGTACTGCCTACATGTATTTTGTACAGTAAGAAAAGGAGTAGGTAAATGTACTCCAAAATGTTGTTAGGCACTGCAAAAGTAGGGTCCCAGGACTTCTGCATGCCATTAAGTCCTTATACTTGAGGCCCTGCCACTGTGTCTGCTTTTATTATTGTCAGTTGTGTTTATGGTGAACAGAAGACTCCTTCCTTACACCATTGTTTGATTTTCTGAACAGAATATCAAGTAATAGTAAAGGTTTGAAGAACATCTAGTTGGAAGACATAAGGGTTCCATCTGTTTGCAGATTATGTTGTCCTCTCCCTCCAGCAACATTTGTTATCTTTAATATTTTGCACACCAAATTTTCAACATACCATTAACTCCCCAGTCATGGATTAAGCAATGACATTTCCATAATTCATGAGGTGGAGACGTGTGTGTCTTACCTCTCAAATGTACAGATTTCACAGAATGTCCAGATTTTTTTGCTTCATATTTTGATCTGTTTTTCATAAAATTGTGGTTTTATGGCAAATTAGTGGCAAATTGTTAAAGACTTAAGTAAGAAAATAATGGCAGACATAAATTTCAGACTTCATACCCTTCAGAAAAATTCATGTTAATGCAAAAGCTTGTTATTCTACCAACATTCTAAGTTTTAAGAGCAATTTTTAAAAATTGTCCCTATTTTTGGGCCTTTGTCCCACTATTATTTATGGCTTTGTCCAGATTTCTTGCTCTAAGAGTTAGAGAGGTATGGTGTGCATGTGCGTGTGTGCATACTCTGTGATGGAGGACTGAACGGATGGTATGTTGAAAATTTGGTGTGCAAAATATTAAAGATGATAAAAGTCACTGGAGTGAGAGGACATCTACAAGCAACAAAGATGAAATAAGGAGTCGAAGAAGAATGGCAGTGCTTCAAAACCGTATGTGTAAAGGCTTTGGAACAGATGTGGTTGAGCCAGGTATGGAAATAAGGTACATAAGGAAAGCTAGTGGTGAAGTGCAGGAAGTCATCAAAAAAGGAGTAAAGGAAAATATGGGAGATAAAAAAAGATGGACCAGGCTAAGGAAAGACTACCAGTTGGCTAACAAAGAGGCTAAGAGAGGAGCTACAATAGCAAACAAAGCATTAGCGACACTGTACCAACTTCTGGAAAGTGACTTAATGGATGGTACAAAGAAACTATCAGAATGTAAGGCAAAGACAGATAAAGAAGGTAGGCAGACACCCTTTATAAGGGAGGCCACCAATAACCTGCTCACCAGGCAAACAGGTGTACTTCCAGCAGCTTCTGAATGAAAAAAACTCCACAGAGGCTGTACTACCCAGACACAGTCTACAGTGAAGTAAAAACTGTACTAAGGAAAAAAAAGTTAGGGAAAGCAGCAAGCTCAGATGAGGCCACAGCAGATATGATCAAGATGTTGGGTGAAAAAGGGGAGAAATGTCTTCTGATGGTACTCAGCAGTGTGGAGAAAAAGGCATATCCCAGATGACTGGAAAATAAGCATACTAGTGCCAGTGTTGAAGGGAACATTCACATCTCTGGTCAGTAGAGAGGTAGCAAACTCCTATCACACTACATGAAAGTTCTGGAGAGGGTGATTGATAAATGAATATGCATAGTAGAAAGTAAGATGGTCAATTCACAATT
>NC_056732.1:1916034823-1916037323 GCF_019279795.1 Protopterus annectens
CTTTAATGAATAATTCTATGTTTGCAGGTAATAAAGGAAGAAAATCACTTCTTTTTTTCAAATTAGACAGTGTATTATCATTAGAACCTAAGGAAAGCTTCAATGCCAGCCTTCTAGCAAATAATCGTACAGATATTAAACAGTCACTCAAATCAATATTCGTGGTAGGTATAAAACCCAAACCTTTTTGAAGAATGTTCAATTCAAGTTCTGTTGGTTCATAGGAAGAAATATTCCATATCAGGTTTTTGGTGTCCACATTTTCTTTATTGTTTGTAACTGTTGAGGCGCTTCCTTGCGCTTCTGCCCTCTCATAGTATCTGTCTCTATTGAATTCTTCCGCCCTGCTCGTATAGGAAATGGAAAAACCGAGGAGGCATTTTCCTCAAGTGTAGTTTTTCTTCTGGTATCCATATTCAACCTAGGAATGTGTTAGGCAAATATATTAGACTATGCATGAGCACTTTAAATGGATTCAGCAATTAATCAATTAAGGGTTTGAATTTTATATAAATACTATCAAGTAAGTTCTTTGAACTGTTACGTCTGATGAAGCGGTTGGATCCGTGAAAGCGCTTACGTATGTTCTCTGTGTTTGGAATAAAAGTTATTTGAATTACGCTCTTTTTATCTGAGATTTGCTGGACTTGCTATCAAAGTACTTGAATTATTTGAACTACTATCCAGATTTGCTGCTACGAAGGGATATTGTGGATATACTACTTTTTGGGTTTGTGTGTGCTGATATACATTTCTCATGGATGTTTTGGCAGTGGCAGCAACTGGAGCAACTAAGGATATGGAAGGTATGAACATTAATACGAGACTCAATGGCTTGCTGGCATCTACAGCGAACCCATTATTGGATATGGACACTAGTAATTTTGATGCAGTACAAGAAATGACTAATGTTAACAAACAAGACATTTTACAACTCAAGAGAAATCTTGAGAATGACATTTACAAATTTAAGCGACTACAGTGCCAACGTTTTCACTTAGAAGCATGTTTAAAACTGAATATAGTACCGAGGGGTCTCCGAGTTTTAAACATGCCTTCTTATGGTACTGTTTACACTGATTTGCTTGTCAAATGGCAGAAAATAAATTTAAACACTAGTAGGGCCTATATGAGCTTACTCGTGGAATTCTTTCAACCTATGGAAAATGAGCTACGTGAAGGAATTGTCTTACAACAAAAAGATTTATTGGAAATAAATGGTGAAGGTCCAACAGAAGTGTTTATGCAAGAAACTATAGAGCGGGTGAACCGCTATGAAGCAAGGTTGCTAGAATACAAGAAAAAGAAAATTGCAAGGGATTTGAATGATTTTTCGAAGCAGCAAGTTTTCCTGTGGCCGAGAGATGATGTCACTAATACGAGACAAGGTTCGGATACCTACGCTCAGCGTGTACAAGGAGGTCAAAGAGGGAGAGATGAAGGCAACACGGAGGCACGCCAAGATCGTATGAGAAGGAGAGATGTGTCGGAGAAACATCAATATGACAAGCAACACGCTGATAATTACAGCAATGTCGGCGAAGGAACTATGAGTACCAATTTGCCAACGCAATCTGAAGCAAGTAATTTGACTTGTTCTAATCCCTTGGAAGTACCGACTAGCGACAATAGTATTCCTAGGTTGAATATGGATACCAGAAGAAAAACTACACTTGAGGAAAATGCCTCCTCGGTTTTTCCATTTCCTATACGAGCAGGGCGGAAGAATTCAATAGAGACAGATACTATGAGAGGGCAGAAGCGCAAGGAAGCGCCTCAACAGTTACAAACAATAAAGAAAATGTGGACACCAAAAACCTGATATGGAATATTTCTTCCTATGAACCAACAGAACTTGAATTGAACATTCTTCAAAAAGGTTTGGGTTTTATACCTACCACGAATATTGATTTGAGTGACTGTTTAATATCTGTACGATTATTTGCTAGAAGGCTGGCATTGAAGCTTTCCTTAGGTTCTAATGATAATACACTGTCTAATTTGAAAAAAAGAAGTGATTTTCTTCCTTTATTACCTGCAAACATAGAATTATTCATTAAAGCAGTAGAAAATGAGGTCTATAAAGATAGTATGTTTAATACAGGGTTGGTAGAACCCAATGTGACCAAATTAGAGATGCAAGCTATTTATAAATTGAAGAATAATTATAACATAGCAATAAGACCTGCAGATAAAGGTGGGCCAACTGTGATCATGGATTTTTCTTATTACGTGGACACAATACATGAAATGTTGAGCACAGAAGCCTATGAGGAAATGCCTATTAAAAATGTTTATGTAGTATTAGAAAATATAAATAGAGCACTCAAGGAATGTTTGAATTTACAAATTATTACAAGGGAGTTATATAATTATTTCATGGTTGATTTCCCGTTATACCACAATTACACGGTCTGCCCAAGATCCATAAACATCCAAAATTTCCTAAATTTAGACCCATTGTTGCCAAGCAGGCTGGGTGACTGAAGGCATGTCAATT
>NC_056732.1:1916042323-1916057323 GCF_019279795.1 Protopterus annectens
AACAATAATAACAAATGGCAATAAAATGTCAAAATAAAAAGTTAATTAAAGGAGATATATCAAAAGTATAACTTGTATGAGAAACAAAGATTCAAGTTAAAGGATGAGATGACAGTGAGAAAAATATAGGGTGACAAGTTGTTGTACAGAGAGAGTTAGAGGTAAGCAAAAGGGTAAAATATCAGAGAAAGAGGGCAAAAATACTATAAGCGGGTAAAAAAGGAAGCCATCTAAGAGAGGACTGTAAAACAAGAGAAGCAAAAAAGACTTGCTAGATTTGAGACAATGAGAGGTAAAGAAAAATAAGAGTTAGGAAGAAAGAGTTATAGAAAGAAAAGAAAAAAGAAAAGAAAAAATAAAAGAAGAGGCAGTGGTGGAAAATTGAGGAAGAGGATAAACAGATGTAGGTAGGAAGATTAGTCAGGCTTTTTACAGGAACAGAGCCAATGGCTTTTGAAGTAATTCTTAATTTCTTGTTTGAAGAGAGGCAGAGATGCGAGTAGAGTGATTTCACTGGGTAGTGAATTCCAGCTCCTTCCAATTGTATTAGAGAAAAGGGAGTCACCAGCTGAGTTATTGGACTTTGTAGGGCAGGCCATAAGTTTCTTAGAAGATCTAAGAGAGTTGAGATTATTATAAGGGATTAAAAGTTGAGAAAGAATAAGAGTGTTATTGGGCTGGTATAGTAATTTGTGGGCAATATTAAGTTGGGGAATAAGCAAAAGGTGTTGAAATTCCACCCATCCTAGTTGTTTCAGGTTCACACAGTGATGTGTTCTATAAGGGTTGCCAGTAGCAAATCTGGCAATGTTGTAATAGGATGTGGCAAGTTTGTTAAGGTTGGCTTTCTTAAGGTTGGTAAAGATTGGAGAAGCATAAAGAAGTGTCGATATAAGATGGGAGTGGGCAATTTTGGCTCTGGCAGAAGCAGTTAGGTAGGGTTTCATTCTATATAAGGATCCAATTTTTCTGTTTACTAATTGGATAGTGTTGTTAATGTGTTGATCAAAAGAGAGATTATTATCAATTGTTATTCCTAATAGTTTTGTTGTTGGTTCAGGGGAAATGACAGTAGCATTATTTGATGAGATGGTGAAATCAAGGGGTGGGGACCGAGAGGTAGGGGTGAAGAGGAGAAGTTTAGTTTTTTTGGCATTGAGAAAAAGAAGGTAGCGTTTAGAAAACCATGTTTCAACCGTGTTGAAGATGCTTTGAGTAAGTGAATGAAGTGTTGTAGAAGAAGATGCTGAGCAAATTAGGGTAGAGTCATCAGCATATTGTATGATGGTTGCTTGAGGAATTGCTAGATGTAGGTCATTAATGAAAAGAGTGAAAAGAAGAGGTCCGAGAATTGAGCCCCGAGGGACACCACTAGTTACAGGTAATAGAGAGGAAGTTTGGTTTCCCCAAAGAACTGCTTGTTGTCTATTGCTAAGATAAGATGTAAACCATTTAATGGCAAGGTTGTCAAAGGAAAGGGACGTGAGTATATTGATTAATATAGAGTGGTTAACCATGTCGAACGCTTTAGAAAGATTGATAAATAGTGCAGAAGAGAGAAGGTTATTGTTGCGGTTCCTATTTATGGTGTCTATAAAGGAAAGAAGAGCAGTGGTAGTACTATGATGGGGTCTAAAGCCATGTTGACAGTTGGCTATTAAGTTATGTACTGAGAGATGATTTAGAAGTTGTTGGTGTATACATTTTTCCATAATTTTTGCTAATGGAGAAAGGAGTGCGATTGGTCTATAGTTAGAATAGTCGATAGAGTTGCCTCCTTTGTGTAAAGGGATAATGCAGGACACTTTCCAGATGTCAGGGATAGTTCCCTCTTGGATTGTTCTGTTTATGAGAATGGAAATAAGATATGCGATTGCTTTTGCAGCCTTTTGGAGAAGGGAGGTTATCAGCAGAGGGGGTACAAGGCTTGAGTTTGTGGATGAGTTTATAGATGAAAGAGGTAGAGATAGGTTGTAGTTTAAAATTAGGGGATGAAGCAGCTTGGATTTGTGAGGAGTTTGAGTTATTGATGTTCATTTGCTTGGTTAGGGAATGAATAGTTTCAGTAAAGAATAGGTTGAAAGCGTTAGCAGTTAGGAGAGGGGTGTCTGGGTCTGCATTAAGCGGGCTAGGTGTTTTAGCTGTACCTGGGGACAGGAGTTTATTTACTGAGGACCAGAAGGCCTTTGGATTGTTATGATGAGTCTGTTGAAGTTTGCAGTAAAAGTTTTTTTTGTCTGCAATTATAGCCTTTTTAGTAAGGTTTCTAAGCTGGCGAAAGTGCACCAGATCAGGATTACTTCTGTAACATCTCCATTTAGACCAGATTTTATTTCTGGAGAGAATTAGATTTTTGGTTTCTCTTGAGAGCCATGGGGCTATATTGGACTTCATTTTAATGGTACGCTCAGGAGCATGTCTATTAAGTATGGATAAGAAATTTGTGTTAAAGTATGATACTGCATCTTCAAGAGGAAGTGTTTTTAAGGGATTCCAGTTGCATTTACTAAGTTCCATTTGAAATGAGTCTACGTTGAACTGTTTTGTGGAGCGTATTCTTCTAGTATTAGGGAGGTTAGTAAAGTCAGTCTTTTCTCTTTCTATATAAGTCAAGGAATGGTTACTGACATCATCTGGCAGGGTTCCTACTTTGTAGGTGTGTTTGGTATTATTTATCAATATCCAGTCTAGAATACTTTCTTTATTATTAGGCTTATTGATTCTTGTAGTTGAGGTAATGGTTTGGGTAAAGCCTTGGAGGTTTATATGGGAAGTTGGATTGTTGGTATTTATGCAGTTCCAGTCTATATTAAAATCACCTAGAATTATTGTTTCTTGGGGGAGAGTTGTAGATACCCAGCTAAGAAAGGCTTCTAAAATGGGTATGTTATTACCTGGGGGTAGGTATATACAGATAATGTTAAGGGATTTCTTGGTGTTCAAGTGAAGTTTGATTATAATGGCTTCTACTTTGCTATCCTGGGTTGGGTCTATTGTTAGGGTGGAGATATTTAGTTGATTGTTAAAAAGAATTGCTAGTCCGCCACCTTTACTTTTAGTACGGTCATGTCTAACAATATTATAGCCTTGGGGTATAATTTCTGTGTCTTTAGTGTTAGGCTTAAGCCAGGTTTCAGAGAGGCAAATAATGTCAAAGGAATGGATATCAAGGAGAGCATGTAGGTGGGGTACTTTATTGTTTATGCTTTGAATGTTTAGATGTCCTATTAGGAGAGTATTGTTAAGTTTAGTTTTAGGAGTAAGAGGTGAAGGGTTGATAGGGCCAGGGTTAGGGTGTATGTCCCCATCCTGTAAGGTGTGGTTCTTTGGTTTGGTTATTACGATGTTGTTAAAGTGGGATTTTAGTTTCATTTTTCTATCTGTAGAGAGGCCATGCTTAATGTGTATGAGTCTGTGGAATTTAGGTAGAATGTAGTTGGGGGTAGAGGTACTGTTGGAATATGACATAAAAGACATGTCCAAGCAAGGTAAAGTTTGCTTATGTGAAAGGGTAGGCTGGCCATAGAGAGGGGTTTCAAAGAATGTCAGAAGGTAGAGTGAGAATAGTGTATGTAAGAGTAATACAGAAAGTATGACCATAGTTAGGAAATAGGAAGCCATAATTAAAGAGGAGATAAAAGTAGATTAAATGAAAAGATTATGTTAGAGGAATGTAGAAAACTAAAGAGATTCTGTGTTGGGAAAGGTATAATGGGATAGAAAAGGTAGATGGGAAGAGAATGGTCAATAGAGGAATTATAGGTGAGAGAGGTCGGAAATAAGGAGGTTAGGCTAGCAATGGTAAAAAGATTGAATGGTGAGGTAAGATGTGTAGTTAATAGGGAGTATTAGAGGTAGGATAAGTAAAGGGTAGAGGTAAGAGGGGATTATACAGAGAATAGGGGTAATTAAAGGTAGAGAGGGAGGAGATAAGGGTGTGGTTAAGAAAGAGCGGGAATGAGAGAGTGCTCTGTATAGGTTGAGGAAGATAGTGGGAGTGGTTAGAGGGGTATAAGCATAGGACCCTGGGGTGGGTGGGAATTGGGGGTAGGGAGGAGCGGAGTGAGCCAAGAGGGCTTAACGGAGCGGGTAGAAACCACAGCAGAAAGGATTAGAAGAGGAAACTATGTAAAATGGAGGTAAGAGAGGTCTGTGAAGCTGAAGGTAGGAAGAGTTATGAAGAGAGCAGGAACATCTAAGAGGGGATAAGTGAGAAAGGCTAAGGCACTATTAGGTATGGCGTAAGAGTAAAAAGAAAAGGAGGGGTATAGAGGGGGTACTAGGGAGGGATAGAAGGATAGAGCAAAGCAATATAAGGATTGTTACAGAGAGAAGGAAAGGATAGTCAAAGGAAGAGTGAAACAAGCAGAGCAGGGATAACAAGTGAAAGTTCTCAGAGAAAAGGTAGGGTCAATGGTGATAAGATACGTGCAGTAGAACACAACAGAGAATACAATAAGGGGGAGGGGGAGGAATGACTGCTGGCAGATCCGGTAGTTATACAAATACACCTAGAAGGTGCAGAGGGCTGGAATAAGCAAGCCAAAGTCACAGTATGATAAAGTGTACTTATATGACATACAAAATTATCCAGAGGCGTTAGTCCAAGGGCAATCTGTTAACCCAGGTGAGGATATGCCAGGCAGGTTTGGTGGATGGGTAACGCTGCTCCTTATAGTCCAAGGGGTGAAGGCAGGAGTTGGAATAAAATAAGTGAAGATATATGTTCTGAATAGCTAGAGAGAGATAACAAGGGATGAAGGAGAGAGTTAAAATTAAAAAGGAGGTAAAACAGTGCAGGTTTTATAATATCAAAAACAGTAGTATGCAACAGCTGTCTAGGCAAATGTACAAGGCATACTTCCGAATAATAAAACACTTGCAAGAAGAGTAATAACAGTGCAGTAAAATGTAGACAAACTCACATCCGTTCTATGTGAAACAACTATGATGTATTATTACACACAAAAAAAGAACAGTGAGGGTGTCAGTTAAAACACATCCCTTCTTCTGAATATATCAACTACAGGTAATACAATAATTATAAGTATATCTCCTGCAAACAGAATGACCAAACAAGCATCCAAAAACAGTTAACCTCTCTTGTAAGATGATGCAGGCTAAGCAGCGACTAAGAAGGGAGGGGTTCTAATTCAGTACTATACTACATTAGTATAGATAATACTAAGGTATAAAGACGCAGGCAGCGCTAATTCAGGGCCTATGCTGGAGATTACACAAACAGTACATTAGCTACTAAAAGTGTCTTTGAAGCAGCGTACATAATAGCGCAGTTAGAAGAAAAGGCAAAGCAAAGTAATTCTGAAAATGAGATACAGACAGGGTAGATTTTAGGGCTAATGCATATAAGACACTAAAACGCTAAATTAACCAGAAACAGAGTCGATTATAGCAGCGCACTAAAAATGCTGAACTAGCTAGAAACAGAGTCAGTTAAGGCAGCGCACGTAGTAGTACAGTACACATTTAAAAAGACAGGGGTGAAAATAGGGGCTTATGGTAATATGTAACTAAACATAAAACCAACTAGGAACAGCGTCAATTAGGCATCGCACATAGTAGCAGCAAGTTCAGGCTAGGTAGCAATAAGCCTCAAAATCTGATACAGACAAGGTTGAGATAGGTGCCTGTACATAAAGGTAACTGAAACGCTAAACCAACTAGAAACAGCGTCAGTAAAGTAGCGCACAGAAAAACACAGCGCATATAATAAACAGGCAGGGCTGTATTAGGGGCTTATACGTGAAAGCAACTAAACGCTGGACTAACAAAAGACAGCGCCAATAAAGGAGCGCAAATACTAATACAGCTAGTTAAAAAAGAGTAAGTAAGAGACCAGAAACCTGAAATAGACAGAGTAAATATGGGTTTATGGATATAAATACCTACTCGCTAAATAGACTGGCAGCGGTATCAAGCAAACATTGCACTCAGTAACACAGTTTCATTTTAAATGGAACAGCGCTAATAGCGCAGCATTCATAGTGGCACAGTTAAGGGTAAAAGAGGTACAGTAAGAAAAATAAAAAAGGGAAGTATCAAACAACCTAACAATGTTTCTCAAACAGTAAAAACAGCTAACTGATATATAATAGGGAACATTCAAGCAATGTACTACAATATCGACGATACATATATCAACTTACATATTTATACAGTTGAGGACACCAGGGATTGCACAGCAGCCACGCGAAGAAGGGGGAAATAAAGATGGCGTCTCTAGGGAGCTAGCCCCTTATAATACTTCAGGTAAGGATGAGGTAAACAGGTGGGATGGGCAAACCATATAAGGGTGAAGCATAGACCGGAAGACAAGGAAAGCGCGGGAAGAAACCACAGCAGAAGGGATTAGGAGAGGAAACTATGTAAAATGGAGGTAAGAGAGGTCTGTGAAGCTGAAGGTAGAAGAGTTATGAAGAGAGCAGGATCATCTAAGAGGGGATAAGTGAGAAGGGCTAAGGCACTATTAGGTATGGCGTAAGAGTAAAAAAAAAGGAGGGGTATAGAGGGGGTACTAGGGAGGGATAGAAGGATAGAGCAAAGCAATATAAGGATTGTTACAGAGAGAAGGAAAGGATAGTCAAAGGAAGAGTGAAACAAGCAGAGCAGGGATAACAAGTGAAAGTTCTCAGAGAAAAGGTAGGGTCAATGGTGATAAGATACGTGCAGTAGAGCACAACAGAGAATACAATAAGGGGGAGGGGGAGGAATGACTGCTGGCAGATCCGGTAGTTACACAAATACACCTAGAAGGTGCAGAGGGCTGGAATAAGCAAGCCAAAGTCACAGTATGATAAAGTGTACTTATATGACATACAAAATTATCTAGAGGCGTTAGTCCAAGGGCAATCTGTTAACCCAGGTGAGGATATGCCAGGCAGGTTTGGTGGATGGGTAATGCTGCTCCTTGTAGTCCAAGGGGTGAAGGCAGGAGTTGGAATAAAATAAGTGAAGATATATGTTCTGGATAGAAAATTATCCAGAGGCTTTAGTCCAAGGGCAATCTGTTAACCCAGGTGAGGATATGCCAGGCAGGTTTGGTGGATGGGTAACGCTGCTCCTTGTAGTCCAGGGGTAAAGGCAGGAGTTGGAATAAAATAAATGACGATATATGTTCTGAATAGAAAATTATCCAGAGGCGTTAGTCCAAGGGCAATCTGTTAACCCAGGTGAGGATATGCCAGGCAGGTTTGGTGGATGGGTAACGCTGCTCCTTGTAGTCCAAGGGGTGAAGGCAGGAGTTGGAGTAAAATAAGTGAAGATATATGTTCTGAATAGATATTTATACAGTTGAGGACACCAGGGATTGCACAGCAGCCACGCGAAGAAGAGGGAAATTGTATTAATTTATTGCCTTTCTATATTTTGAATACTGTGGTTTGTTTTATTTACCTTGTGTTTTACTTGCATTCTGCTTTAACAGCATATTAAAACTTCAATAGAGACCACAGCTCTTTCTCTTCTGAGTCAGGCAGAATTTGTTTTCCCGCCCTCCCACCCAGTTACAGTTGTCTTGTTAAATACCACTGTCTTTTTAGCTGCCTGCCTCTTATGTTAATCTGACCATATATCTCATTTCCTCTCTACTTTCACTGGCTTGTGTGAGTAATCACAAAATCATTTTTGAAATCCCTCCCTTTCAGCTATTTAAATTTATTGGCCATCCTACTGTATTCCATAGTACCAGAATACAAAATTGACCAACTCTTTCAATCCATCCTGCTGTTTTAATAGTAACTCTCCACTAAACCTTACTTTTTAAACAGGTAAAACCTAAGTTACCTACTTTCCCATCTAACTCCTCTAACTCCTCTAATGCACACTGCAGTGTGCCTTTTTTTCATCGTACCTTTAAGCATCCCTGTGACTAGCACTTTCTCCAATACCTGCTGGAAAGCACTAAGAAGCCTTAAACTGATACAAGCACTCGACTCTCTTTGTTAATAAGGATACATGAATAGTAGGCACTAAACAGCCTATAATTGCAAAGTACCTTGCTAAGGTAAGGGAAAACAGCTCATGTACTTTACAAAAAAAAAAGCACCAAACCAGGCATGTCCAAGGATCAGCTTCCAATGATATCTCCTGTCCACCTGGTGAATCTGGACATACTGGGGCAATGCAGCAATTGTCTCATGTACAGACTACCCTCTCCTCCTACCACCCAACACTACAACCTGTGAGAGATGCACTTACATAGCCAAAATGGAAGCAAAGCTCTCTCCACCCGAGATTGTGCTAGACAGTCAAGAGAAGGTTAACACCCACACTACACCTCAAGCAACACACAGCCCTTCTAAACCCACACCACTGGCACCCACACATAGCAACACTAAATCCACATATTAAGAGGCCCTTAATTGTAACCTGCCCAAGCAACAAGGATCTCTGAAGCTGAAACGTGAACAAACACCAGTCACAACCAAAGTGTCACATAGTTCACAACACCCGTGTGCCACCCAGCAACAGCCCCTAAGGCAAGACAATGTACCTAACACTTTAGTCATAGGTGACTCTGTAGTCCAGCACACTGATGTCCCTCTCACCAGGTTGAACAAGGAGAAAATTACAGTCAGCTGCCTGTCGGGTGCCAGGATCTGCCACAACACATGTACTCAAGTCACTCCACAACAAGTACAAATATGACTCTGCCATTGTCCATGTTGGAGTGAATGACTTGAGATGTACCTCCCTGGACTACATGAAGAGAGACATGGAAGAGTTCTCGGATCATGTGGCCTAGGCAGGTATGACCCTAGCCCCAAGTAGCATCCTGCCTTCGCCCAGAATGATAACACACTATAAGGACAAAATGATTGACTTCAACAATTGGCTTAGCTTCTGGTGTCATTCAAAGGGGATCCAGTATCTGTCTGCCTGGGACGACATGATTGACAGACCACAATGCTTTGCCAGAGATGGTCTGCACTTGTCGCCGCTGGGATTCAGGTTACTGGCTAAGGCTCTTGCCACCCCTATAGTGCCTTTTTTAGGCAAAGTTCAAAGGACAAAACCACCACCATAACAAGTACAAGCATGGAAAATCTGAAGGTAATGCTACTCAATGCTAGAAGTCTAAACCTCAAAATGCACTCTCTCAAGGCACTCCTAAAAATGGAGAACATTTATATCTGTAGTAACTGAAACCTGGTTCAAGGCTCCAGAGAGCACCCCTGCAATACCAGGCTACAACTCTTACTACACTTTTCGGCCACCAAACCAGGACCAAAACACTAAAGGTGGAGTAGTGTCAATATTCACCAAGGATATTCACACCACCAGGCTAGTTGCCCAACACAATTCATCTGAAATTCCCCAGGTGCAACCAACAGGTAAGACTGTAATCCAAATTGTAGCTTACTACAGTTCCCCCACCATACCCCAAGATTCTCACTACACCTTTCTAAACATACTGGAGAATATTAAGATAGAACCAAACACCCTAATACTGGGTGATTTTAACTACCCTGCCATTAACTAGGAAAACTACTCCTGTACCAACACCTTTGCCCAACGGTTCTTGGAGTTCATAAATTCCAACGCTCTGGATCAACTAATCCATAGTCCCACCAGGGGGTCTGATATCCTAGATCTGGTCATTACCAACATGGAAAATTGATGCTCCACACCTATGGTTACCCCCTCGTTAGTAAGGTCTGACCATAAGCTAATAACCCTTAACATCCATATCCCACCCCCACCCCCCAGTAAGGAAACCTCCATAAAAAAACTTCTCCCAAGACAACTTCATGCTACTCAAGTCAGAAGTGACAAACTTCATGACACCCATGCAGACAGGAACTGAAAACTGCTGAATCCTCCACTAAGGCACTGTACGAACATATCCACTCATGCATGAATCGTGCCATCCCAAATAGAACCAAGATGCTCTCATCCAAAAAAAGAAGCCAATCTGGTAGTCCCCTGCCATAAACAAACTTTACAACATAAGGAAGAAACTGTTGCAGAAAAGAGGAAAATCCTAGGATGCAAAAAACTCCCTTACAAGCCTCAGTAAAAAAACTGAGATCCCTCAAAATCCTCCAAAGCTAGTTACGAAAATAAAATTGCCAAAGATTCCAAAGACAACCACAAGGCATTCTGTAACTGTCAAGAATCTAAATGGCAATGCTCAGATCTGCTCTGAGCTAAAACAAAATGGCATTAAATATACTGATCCCAAGGACATTGCCAATATCCTGGCAGATCAATTCAGTGCCAACTTCACCCCCCCCTCTCACTCCCTAAATGGCCCATCTCAATACCGAAAGATTGACAAATTTTGGTAATAAATGGCCACATAGGTAAAAAATGCACTCTCCAAAGCTAAGAGTACAGCATCCATGGGACCAGATGATATCCCAAGCTGTGAACTACATGAACTACAATATGAACTGGCACCTCACCTAAGTGTCATGTATAATCATACCCTCACCTCAGGTTTCGTGCCCACTGAGTGGCACACAGCTACAGTTATCCCACTCCACAAGGGGGGATCAACCTTGGATCCCAGAAATTACTGTCCCATCAGTCTGACAAGCCTTATCTGCAAGGCCATGGAACGTATTATCATGGAACTTATAAAGACATTGGCAACCTTCAAACACTGGACCCCAGTTTGGGTTAGTGAAGGGCCGATCTTGTCTCCTGAACCTGATTGACGTCTTCGAATCAGTCTCCCGAGCCATGGACAAGGGCAAGGTGGTCCACACAGCCTATCTAGACCTTGCCAAGGCCTTGGACACCATCCCCCACTCTGGAATCATAGATAAATTTACTAAGCTGGGCATTAATCCCTATGTCACCCAATGGGTTGCTAACTGGCTTACTGATAGAACCCACACTGTAAAAATAGCAGACTCCAAATCCAGCTCCAGACAAATGACAAGTGGAGTACCTCAGGGTTTAGTCCTGGGACAGCTCTTGTTTGGCATCTACTTCTCTGAAGTACAGGCCAACACTAAGGGACTCTGGCTAACAAAGTTCGCAGATGACTGCTAACTGGGAGCCATTATTGAATCCCCAAATGATGTGGATACTCTACAAAAGGGCCTTACAGAAACAGATGCTTGGTGCCAGAGCCATGGGCTCAAGCTCAATGCCAAGAAATGTATAGTTATCCCCTTTGCAAAAAAACATGTATCCGTGAATTACCATATAGGTGGCAGTACACTAAACACCAAAAGTGTAGAAACCAAATAGACAAAGAAAACTTCCAAATTTCACAAATATGACAGGCAAACGTAGGAATAATCCATTTGTTTCGATACCAATAAACTGAAGCGCTTTTTGTACGTTGAATATACGAACTTCATCAGATAAAAACAAATAGTAAAAGGTAGTTTAAATAGTGAAAGCCCTTAATCAGCCGATACATCAATATTAACCATTAAAGGGATATTCCCTTTATATCAGGTTTATATTAAAAACATGTTTAAAAAGTTTTCTATTAACATTAAAACTTCAAATAAAACTGCTCTAAAGGTAAGTTCACATAAACCAGTAGTTTCATTGAAGTTACTAAAATTAATTCAAAGTAAAATAATGCTTAAACAACCAGTTTAAAGAAACAGCAGCAACAAGAAATTTTTACTATTTATATTTTCTATTAATTCACATTAGGGGCAATTAAAGTCTATAATGTGTATAACACATTGAATATATGTTAAAATTTGGGGTTAGATCCATTATAGAATACAACGCCCCATTTGGTATGTACCTCTCAAGACATCTGCAACAACTGGAAAGGCCGCAGAAATACCTCACTAAAAGAATCAAAGGCCTAAAGCAGATGCCCTACGCTGACCGCCTTAAAAAACTCCAGCTATACTCTGTCGCATATAGTCTACTCAGAGACGATCTTTGCTTAACATACAAGGCCATGTCAAACCCAGAGCTGTTGGACATGCTACACTTAAAGAAACCCCAATCCCTCAGAGCCACATGCTCCAGGAATCTAAACCTTGTCATCACAACAAAACATGCTGGAGGGATAGGTTCCTGACCCAGAGACTCCCCAGACTCTGGAATAGATTGCCCATACATGTCAAGCAGAGTGCATTTATGGCCCTCTTCAAAAGGAACCTTGACGATTGGATGGGAGAAAGGAAAATTTACCCCAGGGATCATGTTGGTTGCCCTGCTAGACAGGGGTCTAGGGAAGTAAATAGTGTGGGAAGAAATAGCCATGGAATTGTTATGGCTAGGGTTGTATAGGCCCTAGGGCTGATAGCCTATTACCAACCTATATACACACACTGGCACCAGCAGGCAGGTGCAAGGGCGTGCACTTGCACCCCCCTGGAATCGTCTGGCCAGGAGATTAATTTACTTCTAATAAAAAAAAAAAAAAAATTTAAGGGCGTTCTTTAAGAACTCCCTTTGCATCCAGTCATACAAACGGCTGTGTTGTGTCCAGGAAGAGGGTATCGCCATTAAAATCGGAGCAAGCAAGCTGTTTCGGGAGCAGCGAGGGATTCCACAAAGGTAGGAAGTAGTGCCATTTAAGCAGTAGAGAGGGATTCCGCAAAGGTGTGTGTTTACGTTTGCATGTGTGCGTATATAATGTTACAAACAGGAGATTCAGTGCCTGTTAGGCTTCGCTTCTCAGTCTCTTTCCCTCTCTCTCAAGGGAGTACAGGAAATGAGCAGCAAATTTCCTCTCCCCCATTCCTTTTTCTGACCTTTTCAAATTTCAAGAAAATAAATATACAAGATAAAGATCAGAGATGCAGTAACTGCTAAATGCCAGAATTCTCATAAAAAAAATTCTTATTGTACAAGAAGGCTTGATTCGGCCACCGTCCATTTGCCTATTATGTGATTCTGAGCAAGTCACTTACCCAGACAGTGCTTGGAGTTTCCTGTGAAAAGGGGCACTTGAGTCCAATGGGTTTACTTGGTTAACAAATGAACTGTGACATAGAAGCTTCCTTCTACATGGAGGGTATTACTATCTTGTGCCATTACTGAAATTTGATTTACATATCCAGAATTCATATAAAAATTTCAAAATATTCCTCCTTTCGTTTTTGCAGAGCCAGTGGGATAGGTGGTGGCATTTCAGTCCTTGTAAAAGAACCTATAAAACTAGAAGCTAGTCACTGTAAAAGAACACCTAAAAAGAGAAGCCAAGTATAAAACCCAAGACCAGGGCAGGAATCCATAGACAAGTGCTGCATGGCAGAGTAGCGCTAATTTTCTATGGGTTCATGATATAAACTCTTCCCTGTGTCTTACTTTAATCAATACTTAACTTCTACCCTTATACACTCAAAGTAAAACTAATATAGTTTATGCCTTTTGTAGAATTAAATCTGCTCTGCCAGTAATGCTCATCTCAAAACTAGTATTTTAGACTGAACTTCTATAATTTGCTGTTAATTGCTATCAATCTGCATGACAAATTGTATTCTGTCTACAGATATATGTATGCTTATGTTAACTGTAAAATACTACTAATGTTTGAATTTTTATTAGAGCCTATATAATATTTAGATATAACTGTTAAATCTTTTATGTCAGCATTGTTTTTGGAGCTTTTCTTCCAGGGGTCTCCACTGAAAATGGGTTCCTGACCCAGTCGGACCTTCCCGGTCACCAAATGTCAGTAAGTAAATAAATAGTCAGCCCCATAACTAATCATATGTGTTAGACGCTGAACAGCTTTGTAAGTCTAAGTAAAAGATTTCATAATTAAAAAGACGTTATGTTAATGTGAGGAATGGTACTTGGCTGCTTGGAATCTGATCAGATTTACAACAGATGTATGACAGATATAATATATGACACAAGGAAGGCAGGCTAATGTGGTTAAATTAATGCACGCTA
The DNA here is from genome assembly GCF_019279795.1 of Protopterus annectens. Lineage (NCBI taxonomy): Eukaryota > Metazoa > Chordata > Ceratodontiformes > Protopteridae > Protopterus > Protopterus annectens. The sequence goes on from NC_056732.1 coordinate 1,916,056,175, forward strand.
ACATGTGCATTGTAGCACAATATAAATGCATCTCATCTGGTACAAGAAGGGCAGCATAGCAGCTATCAGGTACGACACTGCAGGCGTGTACAGCAAAAAGTCAATCCTGCTCATCTTATAAAGAAATGGGATAGGAAAGTAATAAAAGGGAGAAAAGAAAGCAGGGACAGACACAAGGATTACCATCAGCCATGAAAGGAGATTGGGGAAAGGATGACTCATTAATTATGTATGTATGTATACATGTATTCATGCATTCATTCTTAGAAAGAGCCCTTTTTCATATATAGGAAATAAGTGTATCAGATGAAACAGAGCAGACAGCAGGGTCAGGTAGACCAATGTAAACATACCTAGACAGAAATAGCCACTTGCAGTGGAAAAAACAAAAGGTAGGGAGGATAGCAGATAAGCACAAACATATAGGGGATGTACAGGGGATGGACAAGTGATAGTGTTCAAGGCTGGAAAATTTAAAAGGAATGTAGAAAGACACATAAGGGATGGAAAACACCAAGATTGGGATAGGGTAGTGTCCTTGCACAGTTCTATGCCAGCCATCACTCACTTGGGTGGATAATATTATAGGATCATAGGAAGTTACTAGGCTATTGGCCCTGAGGCCCTTATAAGCCCAGCCAAGAGTTTAGCCCATGTTTAGACAAGTTAGCACCCAAAGCCCTTGTCCAGCAGAGACACAGGTAAAATCCCAGGGATCCATTTTCTGTTTCCCATCTAGTTATCCAGGTTGCAGTTAAAGGGATAATGAGTTACTCTGTTTGACATGGAGAGGGAGTCTATTCCAGAGATGGGGGAGTCTCTGGGATACAAATCTGTCCCACCAACAAGTCCTATTGATGTCCCAGACTAGGTTGAGGTCACACATACGTGTTACTCGGGTGGAGCTTGACTTGCGTGAAACTGAGTAGAGGGACAGGGCTTTTAGCCTATCTGTGTTGAGGCCCTGGATTCTCCTGTTGAGGAACCTCTGTGGTCTCTCCAGCTGCTGCATGTACTTTGTAAAGTACATGCCGAAGGGGCCATTGTACTCAGTAATTGGCCTTTATAAGAAAAGAATACAGGGATGTTATGACCTCCTTGTCACTGGATGAGATACCCTTACTTATGAGGTGGGCCATGTAGAAAGCT
>NC_056732.1:1916063037-1916068037 GCF_019279795.1 Protopterus annectens
CTGTTTGATATCTGTTGTCCTTGTAAGGTGGACATAGTGGCTGATGTTGTGAGTCCACAATGCTATAAGTATGCAACCACCCCACAATGTGTTCTGTTATTTACACAGTCAACACTAGCTCTACACAGGATATTGAGGGAGAAACACACACACACACACACACACACACACACACACACACACACACACACACACACACATACACTTACACACCACACAGAAATGTGTGATTGAACCCTACAGGTATGTATTGCTACTACAGTGTCGACATTGTGCAAACTGCAGACTTATAAGAATAAACTCTTCTCAAAGTTGTATTTCAAGGTTACACAAAATCCAGCAGACTTGTCATCGATGATATGAAGAGGGGTAATCAGTTTTAAGCAGCAGTAAGCAGAATTGTAAAGTGCCTTAATCACCACATTTATTCAATAGTCACTTCTGTAGCGCAGAGAGCACCTGTAGATGTAGGGGCTCGAACATACAGGACCCTGCACCATGAATCAAAGTGACTTACTACTAGGGTCACATGTCAGATATACACAACCCTGATTTCATGCCTTATCGTAGCACAGTGGCTCAGCAATTACAGGAAATGTATTTAAACATGTTGATGTCTGTCTGTGTGTATATATATTTATATCTAGGTAGATTTACACATATCTGTATATGTAGATATAGATCTACATAGAAAGATACACATATGTAGAAATAAATGCATATGTCTATATATAGATACATCTATAGATATATGTGCTTACATATATGTCTCTAGATATACAGCAGTATGTATATAAATATATATAGCAATAACGCCATGTATATGTATATATATATATATATATATATATATATGTGTGTGTGTATATATATATATATATATATATATATATATATATATATATATAGGTATTCTTGATATATATACATATATATATATATATATATATATATATATATATATATATATATATGTGTGTGTGTGTGTGTGTGTGTGTGTGTGTGTGTGTGCGTATATATATATATATATATATATATATATATGCAAATTAAAGACACTAAAAACTACTAATATACAGCACTGTGTGACCCTCTGAGGATCAGTAGGATGGAAAAATAAGCCACGTGGACGCCTTGGATTGATTTGAGCACTTTCGTTCGCACTTTTATTACAAAGTTCGAACTAAAATAAATCCTGGCAAAGTGCATTCCAACTTGAGTATAAATAGTGGTGGGTGATGTCATGTGTGATATAATTAGTGGGATGTAACCAGGTGTGGTTTACCTGATCCATTTCAGCACACAATATTGAGGCTGCCGTTTAAGCCTGGGTGATTGTCAGCACCTAATTTGATTTGCCATTTGGGTTCTCTAACCTCTAGTGGTATTAACAAGTTATCGCTAAAGCTGGAGACTTTTTCCAATACTAGGAAGTTAAAATGTGGGGGTTTGCTGCAGTGTAGGGTGTGTTTGGCTAGAGCATTATTACTGTCCATTCTACAAATGCCTTGGTAATGTTCCTTCACTCTATTGCTCAGTTTTCTAGTGGTCATACCTGCATAGTAGCAGGTGCAGTGTGCGCATCTGCTGAATTATACCACATGGGTGGAGTTGCAATCGAATCTGCCCTGTAGGTGGATTGGATTTTTGTTATTCCCAATCTTCAGCTTGTCAGCTGTGTTAATGTACTGGCAGCAAATGCAGTTTCCACAGGGGCGTGTGCCTTGTTCTTTATTCACTGCTCTGGGCATTTTTTTTTGTTTTTTTCAAACAGTGTTTTCAAGGAGTAACCTTTTTTGCAGGTGAACATGGGTAGTTCACCTAGGGTTTTGTTGAGGTCTGAATTACAATTCAGAATGTCCCAGTTCTGGGTTAGTGCTTTCTTGATTCTGTCTCCATCTGTGCTGATGGGGATAGGGAACCTGGGGAGTGGGTTCTCTGTTTGCTTTTTTCAAACTGGCCATATATTAGTATGGGCCAGTGTCTGGAAATGTCTGTGTAGGGACACTTCTTAGGCTATTTGTCCTACCTAGAGTTTCTAGGTGGATTTTTGTGGGAACTTATCTGTTTTTAGGCTGGGGCTCTCTGCTGTGATGCTATTTTATCGTTGCTGTGATTCTGCTGCTGAGCCTGACAAATTGCCCCTTGATTACATTCTTTTTCATGAAGTCTAGGTGTAGGCTTCTGTAATCAAGTAGGTTATTCTTGTGGGTGGGTTTCCTGCAGATATTAGAGGAGAATTCTAAGATGTCCTTCATGGATGCATCTGCAGTCCTGTAACTAGGTTGTCACTGTGATCAGGCAGCCCTTCCAGTCAGCCCAGTTCCAAAGTCTGGGTCGACCCGGCTGATGTCGCCGCACCACCCGATATCGCATCTCTACTGGTCGCCGGGTGCCGAGGCATCAACCGGCCGGTCTCAGTCTTTTCTTGCGGCGTGGGCGCCAAAGCCAGAAGCTGTTAGCAGAGTGCGGTGATCAGTCAGATCCAGGAATTCCCTACTACCGAATACTACTTGAAGACTTCTAAAACCGGTACCCTGTTAGGGACTCTTTCTTGCCTCAGCGATGTGAAAAAGTAAATAATTGTTTAACTTGTGCCAAAACAAATACCTTATAAAGATTTCACTCTGCTGCCTGTTGTTTAGAGGCCCCAGACCCGCGACGTAGCTGCCTGTTTAGCCTGTGCTTCCTTCAACCGACCGAGCGCTAAGGCGTCGGTGGGAGGTTACTGAACAGTTTTCGGCTCGAACTGCGTACGATATGCCGTCGGATCGTCGACTACCCAGAATAATTAAAAGCGCAGGAAAAGTCCGACACCATGATGGTCCGGCGGTTTCGGCGAAACCACGCGGATAAGTAAACAGCAGTGTCTCGGTTTGACGAGCAGGAAAGGCAGTCAATCTTGGCCGAATCCGCGGCTACTACGGCTCCTGCGCTTCTTTGGTTAGATCGGCCTCCGAAATTTTGCCTCTCCTGTGGTTTCTAACCGGCTTATCTGACACCCATCCCGCTTTGGATGTTTCTACCCCAGCGCGTGGTGCTGCTAGGCCTCCGCCGCATGCACATGTCTGTCAGGAGCCTTTGCCAGGGCAAAGCAACCAAAACTGTTAAACAGTACCTGCTAAGGGCCCCCTCACACAGACACCGCCTGGCTCTCAGGTACTTACTCTGGCAGAGTGGCTGATTTCCATATTGAGGATCCCAATCACACCCAGACAGAGGCCTCCCAGCCACCAGAAAAGGGCCCTAGGACCGACCACCCATGGGAGTGCTCTGATGAGTTCTTCAGGGACTCGAACCTACAGACCAGCCAGGGCCTCCACTTTGTCCCACCTATGAAGACTCCGATGCTGATGAATCCATTCCCTCTGCCTCTCCTGGGAGGAATTCTCTTTTGGGGAAACCTTACATGCCATGGAGGCAATTCAATGGCAAGGTCAAGATTTCTGGATTCAAGAAAGGCTTGGAACCTTTCTGCATACCGCAACACAGGCCTTTAGCTATACACTCCAGTTTTGCCTGTTGGCGGATGGCGCGTTAATGATGTTTTGCACTGCACCTGATTCTTTACCTCAGCCCTGCAAAACCAGACCAGATTTTACAGGGCCACTGTACTCATCACCACCTTTCAAGGCCCCTCACTTGCAGATCCTGGGACTATTTCCCCAGGGCCTAGGCCGTAGCTTCTACCTCTTACAAAAACCCTCCTCCCTTCTGAAAGAGGTCCAGGTCGATGAAGATGGGGACAAAAAGTTTGCACCTCGCCGCAACTCTCTCAGCTGGGGAGCTCTAGGCTGTCAGTTTCACATGATCAATACCAAGGTTTATGTGATCCAGTTGACTAGAAACTTTCCTCTGAAGAATCCTTAGATAAAATATGTCCTGCCTTGGATGTACATGAACAGACTACAGCTACTACCTAGACAGAACCAGGTAACAAACTGACCAGCAATGGTGACGCGCCACCTGCCAGGAAAGGAAGAAAGCAATTTCCAAAACAGACATTCTCCAAATGGATAGGAAATTGCATACGATTCTGTTACTCCTACACATGGAAAACCAATGCTACGGTGAACATAAGACCTCATTCAATAAGAGCTACAGCCACTACCACAGCTTTCTTAATGAGGAGGTGGCAACCAAGGACATTTGATATTGAGGCGGCTACCGGACCTCCGATGCATACATTTGCCAAGCATTACAAATTCTACCTCTATATTCTAGAATCCCGGGCAGGGTTTGCCACTGCTAAAATGCTGCAAGGGATCCTGTAACTACACCATAATTTTTTCTTCCTCCACCCCTAGTTTGGCCATGGTGGTAATTATTCACAGTTATTTATAGACTGCAGATGCACATCCATGAAGGACATAGTACAGTTTGTACCTACTCATGTAAATGTAGATGTCCGAACTGGATAACACATCTGCAGTCAGGATTACCCAATCCCTCCTACCCCTCTGTGGGTACTCTAGGGTATTTACATACTCCTAATAGCTAGCTGGGGGAGTCTCTTATGGTGTATTTGTTTCAAAAGTATATGTAACCACACTACATGCTGCTTATTTTTGTGTTTGCCTTCTACTATTTTGGAAACATTAAGCATTTATCCAAAATTTAGCTTTCCTAGAGGAAGCAACTGGCATCTGGTGCAAAACACTGAGGGAAAAATGAAGGCTGTCTGATGCCGCTATACCCGAGACCAGCAGAGATGACTTGTCCGGGTGAAGTACTTACATCAGCCGAAGCCGGACCCAGGAACTTTGAATCGGCCGACCGAAGCGGCTGCCTGACAATATTGAGATTTCAAACGTATTGTTATGACTGCAGATGCTATCCAGTTCCGGACATCTACATTTCTATGGTAGGTTACAAAACTGCCTTTCTTCTTCTTTGAGGGGTGAGCTGGATGTCGGGCGAGAAGTTGACTATCAGGCCCTGTGCCTGCTGTAGTGAATTCAAGGAACTGGATACTGTTTTTTAGTTCTCTTAGGAAGCTA
>NC_056732.1:1916090537-1916180537 GCF_019279795.1 Protopterus annectens
GCTCAGATTTCTAGAACCTGGGTAGGAGATAGCTGCTGGGACATTGCTACCCCTTCCACTGAGGTGTCAGCCCGAGCCTCACTGAGGAGATCAGTCACCAGATCTCCCTCAGACTCCTCCTGCAATCCTCTGCAAATGCTCGGCACAAGGGCCTCCCTATCATGGTAAGGGTTCATCATGTTAATATGGTACAATTTGTGCCCCTGCCTTCTGCCTAGCAGTTCCACCATGTAATTAACATCACTTACCTTTCTTACCACCTTGTAGGGTCCTTCCCAAGCTGCTTGCAGCTTGTGTTTGACAGGAGTGAGCACCATTACCTGCTGCCCCACAGCATACTCTAACTCGAGCATTCCTGTCAATACCTCACCTTTTTCTGTTGGGCTTCTGCCAGGTTCTCCTGGGCCAAGCCCATGAGTTCCCTGAACCTTGTCCTGAAGTATAGGACATATGCCACAACAGACTTCTTGTGAGACTCACACTCACCTTCCCACTCATCTTGAATTAAATCTAGAGGTCCCCTCACCCTATGCTCATATAGCAACTCAAAGGGTGAAAAACCTGTAGATTCCTGGGGAACCTCTCTGTAAGGAAACAGATGGGGCAAATATTTTTCCCACTCCCTCTTAAACTGATCTGCAAATGCCTGTAGCTTGGACTTGATGGTAGAGTTTAACCTCTCAACAAGACCATTAGTCTGGGGATGGTAGGGGGTGGTCTTCATGTGCTTCAACCCACAGGACTTCCACAGACAAGCCAGCATGTCTGACATGAAATTGGCACCTCTGTCACAGTATTTCCTTTGGGAAACCTACCCTGCTGAAAATCTCTAACAAAGCATTTGCCACCTTCTCTGCCTCAATGGAGGACAAAGCCACTGCCACAGGGTTATCTTGTAGCATAATCTACAACCACTAGGATATACTTTTTCCCTGTGGAACTTGGGGTACTCAGATGCCCCACAATATCCATAGCTACTCTCTGAAATGGCTCCTCAATTACAGGCAAAGGCATCAAAGGAGCTCTCACCTTGTCTCCTGCCTTGTCTACCTTTTGGCACTGCTCACAGGCCCTGCAGTACCCTGTTACATCTCTGGAAATTACAGGCCAATGAAGTTCTGCATAATATGCCTCTTTGTATGTTTTATGCCCATATAACCTGCAAAGGGATCATCATGGGCTATGGCTAGAAGCACCAGATGATAGGCTCTAGGAACTACCAACTGTCTGTACTCTCTCACCTTCTAGCCATCCCTCAGGGGTCCACTCTCTGTACAGTAACCCTTTGTCCCTGTATGCAGATTCCCCCTTCCTTTGAGAATCGGGTGCCTCCCTAGCTACCTGCCTCAGGCCTTGCAATGTAGGCTCTGAGAGCTGAGCTTGTCTTAACTCTCCTTGTAACCCTTCCCAGCTCCCCTTCTACAAGAAGTCTGGCATTCTCTGACAGTGGTACCTCACTGTCAGCCTCGGTATTACTACTCACTACTACCTTTGCAGTCACTCTGTCCAAGGGACCATCAGTACCCACAAGCACCTGTGGCTCACATTCAGTCTTTTTGCTACAGCATAGCTTCCTCTCTGAAGTAACCACCTCACCAGTCCTGGCTGCATGTATGCAATCTGTCTGGATCTCCCCCAGGCTACCAGACCCACGTGCTTGTCTCCTAGCCTGACTGCATGTAACTGCATAAGTACATGGTAATGCCTCATCCAAGTCCTTCCCTATCTGGACATCTGCAGAATGGTAGTTCCATACCCCTTTTGTCTCAAGACAACTTACTATTGGCATTTTTTCTTTCCCACTTACTGGCTTCCTCAACTTTTGTTCCCCACCTTGCCTCCTTGGACATCTGTATGCCACATGGCCCCACTGGTTGCATTCAAAACATTTAACCCTAGCTCCTGGACATATACCTGGACTAGTGGCTTCCCCTGCTACTGGAAGATCCTGTTGTGGCAGTCTGTGCTGCCCACCATGGGTTCCTTTAGACCCTTGAGCAGTACTGGGGGGTCCTTTCCTGTTCAGGGCTGCCCTGCTTGCTAGGTATAGGTCTCCCTTCTTCCCCAACTCCTCTGAAGTAGAACATTGTTTATCAGCTAACCAGATCCTCATGTCCTCAGGCAAAGTGCTAAGGGCTTGTTCCCTTTACAAAAGGTCTTCCAGCCCTTCAAAAGTGGTGACCTGACATCCACTCACCCAGCTATGAAAATAAGTGCTCAGTTCAGAAACATATTCACATACACTTTCATCTGCCTTGTGTCTATGCTCATGAAACTTTTTCCTATATGTTTTAGGTGTTAGCTTAAAACATTCTAAAAGACATATTTTACAGCAGTATAATCAAAACATACAATGCATGACATTTTACACACAGCAGTTACAGCTTTACCATGGAGTAAGGGGGTCAGGAACCTTATCCATAGCCTTTGGTCAACTTCATACTGTTTACATACCCCCTCAAACATATGAATCTATTAGAATTATCCCCTTCTTTAAACTGTAGAAGAAATTTACTGACCATTTGTGCTTCTGGGGTCCAGTTACTCCCTTCCCTATTACCTCCATGACTCTGAAGAGTCAGCATTTCCCTTTCATGCTTCCTCTGCCATTCCTTTTCCTCAGCTTCCAGGCATAGCAGTTTCTCATTCTCCTCAGTCTGTAGACTCCTAAATTCCTGGCCTCCAACTCAAGTCTCTTTAGCTCTTGCTGAATTTTTAAGTCCACTGCAGAAAGGTTGAGCTGTCCATTCTCCAAGAATATTGTATCTCCACTGCCAGTCTGATTGTCCTCCTGGATGCTGTTTTCTGAGGCAGCTGTACCCAAGGCTGCAATCAGGTCTGCCTTAGTCAGGTTTCCATGCACCAGTCCCCTAGCCTGGCACATCATCACCAGCTGGCTCCTTGTCAGCTTTCCATACTCCTCTGCTGACATGCTGCCTGCTCACCCTGACTAACTAAGCTAACAAAAGAAATAAAACATTTGTGATCTGAACTCTGAGTATTCACTGAGTGGTTGATTTAGAGTACAAATCACCTTCAGAAATCACTGTACACAAGCTACAGGAATTCACTCTACCCACACTAATGCAAGCCAATTAGTATTTGCCAACCAATTAATATGTGATGTGGATATCCCACTTCAACAAACAATATGTTATGTGGGATCCCACCACTGCCCATCAATTAATATGTGATGCCCGTGTTCTGGCCCAGCAGTCAAGGAGCCTCAATCCTCACCACCAACACCAGTGAGGGGCATCTTATATACATGAAAGGATAACAAATATGCACAGTAAAGTGCAAGTTCCCTTAAGAGCACACAGAGATTGCAGTCAGTCTGGGGCTGGTTGCTCCCTTGCACTCCAGGTCCCCAATAAGACCCCCCACTGGCACAGCTATAGGGTCCAGATCTCAGCCTAGCTGGGCAAGCTAAAACCTCCAGTACCCTGTCTGTCCAACCAGTGCTTCATGTTCCTGCCCAAGTAGCTGACACACACAGTTTGAGATAAGAGTTCATACAACTTCACAAACACTTCTGGGAAAGGCTGGCACAGGTTCTCCAGCTGTGCCCTATTACCCAGACTATATGGTAGTACCACTAGCCCCCAGCCAGCTAATATTTATCAGCTACTCAAATGCCCTTAAAGGGGTGCCCATTTATTACTGTGCAGTATTATTATCCAATAGGCAAGTGTGACTGAACAGCAAAGCTTTTGGAGTGACTTTGCCCAGGATTACTATAAGCATGCATTCTACTCTAGAGCTTAAATTATCTCTCCACAAAACAGCCACAGTTGAAAGGGTTTAAAAATATTTAATAATAAATACTAAAACGACAATACTTTTTACTACACAGTGCTAGTCAAAAGTTCAGAGATCACAGAGAAATGCTTAAAACAATACAGTAGGAAAGTTCTGATCTGAATACAGAAAAACACTTAGTCTAATCTTTCTAGTCCCTAGCTATTCCTAAGAGAAAACACAGTGCTAAAATCCTACTTGCATACAGAGCATAAGGCAGAGTGCGGATGAGTTGCTGGATAGTCAAGACAAAAATTCTTTGCCTTCTGGTTCTCGTTTCTTAAATTGAAATTGCAGTCCAGATTCATATTACATTAGTCTTCTCACACTCCCTGGGTTCCCAGGCTAACAGGCTACATTATTTAGAAAGCTAACCACCTGCTTAGGAAGCTACAACAATAACACATTCTACATGTAAACTCTAGTAATTAATCCTTAAGTTAAAACCATAGGCAGGATGTGCAAGCCCTAGACCATCCGGAGCCGAATTGTAAACATCAAAGACTGTCATGAAATTTTAACTTCAAAGACAGATAGGAAAGGCTTTCTTTACAGCAGAGGGCAATGTTGCTACATTGCTTTAAGTCCAACATTTCACAGTATTTTCTTTCATTTAAGAAAACATACCTATGTTTTACATTCATATTTACAATGACAGAGTTATGTGCAATATTCTATCTGGCTAGGCTGGCAGCCTTCACTCATCTCTACCCACTCTTCCCATATTGTCACATTCACTATCTACTGCCATCAGATTCAGCCACCTGATTCCCTTGCATGTTCACATTCATACCATTGATACAACTAACAGACCATACTACTGCATTCAGTGATTAATAGGAAAGGTGACTTACCTTGTTGTTGTGCCAGTATTGAGGGTGGTGCTGGTGGGCTGACTATGTCAGATGCACATAGTACACTCCCTATACATTGTAAAACACAGGCAGTTTCATGTTTGCCATCCCTTTTACTGTATGTGCGAGTTGGAGAGAGTTTCCATTTCCTGGGTTCCTACCTTGTCAGTGTATGTGCTATGCATTGCCTCTTTGCCAAAGCCAGGGCATACTGTGCACGCCTCCTTCTGTCTACATGTGCTGGCTCAGGTTGTTCCTCCTTCTAGTCACTCTGTGCCTGTGCTGGCCTTGGCAATGGCGGGGGGCTGTGTGGCCCTGCCCCATGTTCCTGCTGCAGCTGTTAACCACAGGATCATATTGTGTAGCATGGCACAATCAATGACAATTTGAGTACATGTAGCTGGAGAGTACTGCAAGGTTCCAACAGATATGTCCAAGCACCGGAGCCATGACTTGAGCATCCCAAACACATGCTCTGTTATGATTCTGGTTTGTGCGTGTGCCTCATTATGGAGTTCTTGTTCTGGTGTGTGTGCATTTATGATGGGTATCATCAGCCACAGCTCCAGTATGTACCCAGCATCCCCCACTAGGTGGCTGATTGGGATGTCCCCACTGGCAAATCTCTGGTACAGCTGCATCAGATGCCAGATGTGGGAATCGTGATAGCTTCCAGGGCTTCCAGCACACACATTTGTTATAATGCCCTGGGCATTGTGCACAACCTGGCAGTTGATGGATGGGAAACCTTTGTGGTTTATGTATACCCTGCCACCCTCACGGGGTGGTGCTTTGATGTGTATATGCATGCAGTCTATGGCATGCACTACTTCAGGGTATTCTGCTATTTGGTGGAAGAGACGCATATTGCTGGCCAATGCCTCACAGGTGTTGAGGAAATATATGTGCTGACATGGCATCCAGGAACTGGTGGAGTACCCTAGATGCTGATGCCTGTGAGATCCCCATGATATTCCCAGTTGCCCTTTGGAAGGTACCTGTGGCTAGTATTCTTAAGCCTACACATACTTTTATTTCCACTGGGATGGGTTCCCCTCTGTTGGTTCTGTGTGAGGTGTGGCCGGCACAGTTCAACAATTTGCTGTAGGAGGTCCCTGTCCACCCTATAGTGTTCCACTATCTCCAGCTCATGTAGACCCTGGTAGGTTTCCCTGGGTCTGTACACTCTTCTCCTCACTGTGGGTTGGTCACCAGCATTCACATCCTCACCACCCTTAGCCTCTTGCACATTTTGGTTTATGACAGCAAAAGCAGCCCCTATCATTTTGTCTCTTGCTTTCGTTTTGTAAAATTTCCCCATTCGTGTACAGCAGTGGTGCAGAGTTTTTGGGAAATAACAAGAGGAAAGGGTGTTTGCATAGTTTATAATGGTGTGCTGAGCTGGGCTGGGCTGCTGCCTGTGTAATTGGCTGTTCCTGATACATTTCACCTGCCAGCTATGCTAGCTTACCTTGATTACCTTCCTACTGCTAGTTTACTTTCCTGTTACCTTCCTGTTTAAGCCCTGAGGTGTGCCTTGCAACCAGTGTGCTCAGATGTGCACAGAGCTGCTATTTCCTAGTTTTCCTGTTTTTCTCCTTTAAATCCCGGTGCGCGGCACGCACACCTACTTGGGCAATGTAAAGTGTGCTTGGCAGCCTCAGACACACCCCCTTGCTTAGCTCTGCTAAGCTAATAGCAAACCCGAGCCACAGGGCTCCAATGTGCTTACAGTATGCCTGACACACACCCCCTATGATGTCTGCTGACTCCTAGGCTTGCACCATGGCTCTTCTACTCCTACACGGTTGGCTGCAGGCTAGCACTGAGAGGAGATCTGTGATTCAGTATAGTTCTCATTTGCATAGGATTGCCTACTAATGCTTGGTTACAGTTCCCACACTCAGCCTTCCTCCTTAGCAACTGCTATTCACTGGCCATGTTGTCTTCTGCCTGCCATTGGGTATAATGGCAAAATACTAATTTTGTTCAGAATGCTTATTTTAGTGGGGTTTTTTTAGCCCAATCCCATTTGCGCACTGCCACCCTACACTTAAACAGCTGAGATTGTCAAAAAAAAAACAGTTAAATTTTATTTTTTTGCAAATGTTTTCCATGCCAATGGCCATGTATTTGGCCATTGGCATGCTTTCTACATGATATCCACCCTTTATTTGGAGCTGTCATGGCTCCATTTTGTAATTTGCAGATATGTACTCTGTTACAAACAGAGTACATTTCTGCAGATTAAACTAGTCCTGCACAGCCTGATTCCAGCTTTCTGGATTGAAGATTTACCTCATTTGCATGGTTTTCACCTGCAAATGGGGTAATTTGCATACAGGAACTGGAACCGTGCAGGACCAGTGCAAAAGCATTCGTGCATGTCAAACGGGCACATACGTGGATCGCTTGGCCACCATATTGCCTTCAGCAGCTCTTGCATGGCTCCTGCACACCATGTAGAGCTTGTTGAATCTGGGGGAGTGATAATATTCAGTATAAATCATTATGGGTAATTTTGCAGGCATATAATGTAAGCAAAAAAATATTACAGGTAATAAAAATTATTTTATAAATATAAATATGTGAAACTAAATGGCTGGCTTGAGGAAGAAATGAAAATAGAGCGTGGAATAAAGCATGGCTGCCAAGTTAGTAGTGTAATTTTCTCAGTTATGAATGTAATAGTGAAGGAAATTAATAAAATGTCAAGTAGCAGTGGATACAACATGATGAAGGAATTATAACTGCCAATAATGATGTATAATTATGCAGATGATACTATACTAATTGTTAAAAATAAAGTATGGATTGAAGAAGTAAATGAAAAATTAAGTATAAATTAAAAAAAATGGTTTAAGTACAAATAAAGAGAAAAGTAAGGGATTTTGTATTTGAAAGTATGATAGGAGGTATTGAGTTCAATGAAAAACATATAGCTATATTAGGAATACTATTTGGAGGGAATGAGTACAGAGAACAACCGTGGTATAATGTACTCAAAGAAGTAAAGTATATGACCGTTTTTTGGAAATCATATAGATTTTCCTGTAGAAAAAGGCACACTTGTTGAACACCATGGTAATAAGAAAAAATGCTTATGTTGCTGAAAAGGAACTAATGATTATATTTTCTTTTATATTGGGCTCTAGACTAAATCCAGTCAAAAGAGGGAGTCTGTATATGAAAGAAGAGCAGGGAGGCTTGGGTTGAATAAACCCAGTAGTACATACATCTTTAATTTTATATAAGGTAGTCAAAGGAATTACAAAGGAAATTAAAAACGTGATAGAAATTATACTATATTATGAATACAAAGAACTGTGGGAAGAAATTGAAGTTAAAAAAGAAGTAAAAGCATTGTGAATGAAGAAATAAAGTGTACCAAAACAAAATTGTGTTGTGGAAAATAAAGAATATATGCAAAAAAAATAGAAATGAATGGTACTTAAATATTATGAAAGCATTTTATTGCATTGATCCATGGAAATATTTAGCATTAGATAAGAAGAAAGCCATAATGATGAGATATAATAAAATATTAAAGAATGTAATTCCTTTTTATGGAGAGTCTATTAGAAAATTTCCAGTTAAGGCAAATATGCCATACAAGAAAAACAAGATAGAATATGCAATAAATCTGGAAGGTTTGAGACTACTGAGCATGTGTTTTTGGAATGTGAAAGAGTTAATAATTTGTGGAAAGAAATATGCAAACATAGGGTGAAAAGTTTGATAAAATATGAGCAAATAAATGCGGACATAATAGAATTTGGTTATCATGGTGCATGAAAACAGAAATAAGTGAAAATAGAGTAATATTTTGTTTTATGGACTATATGGAACAAGAGACTAAGTGAAATCAAATAAAATGGAAAATGTTTTGGTTGTGGATAAGAGTAGGGGATGCTTAAATTGAAGGATGTAATATATGGATATTTGTAAATAGTTGTAATTGTAAATATGTAAATAGCAAATACTGTATCTATCAATAAAAAACTACTCTTTATTTCTATTTTAACTGTGACAGGCCTTGGGGTAGTCATAGCTTCGAGTGGGAAAATTGGAAAGTCCTGGTTTTGTTATTACAGAAAAAAACAACACTGGAAGTGTTGAGAATATTTTTTGTTTAGAAAATTGAAGAGGGAGTCGTACCTGAGAACAGTTTAAGGAAATGTTTGATTTTAATGAACCTTCTGATCAGGAAGCCCTTTCATGAAAGCAGATAATGGAGAAATATAACATACAAGCTGAAACTGTGCAGATTTGTTTCTGGTTGAAATTAAAGGTTATTAGATGGACTAACACTCTATAGTCCAGTCAGGAAATGCAACATATGATGAACAGTTTGATACAAGGGATAGAAATACTCTACCAAGAATATCTACACAGATCTGTGCACACATTGTACAGGAAAAGAACAAGGCAGGATGTGAATTTAACATCTGAATTGCCAGTTCAAATTTAATCAAAGACTGATACCATTATCAATAGATATGAGGTATAAGGCAATTTAGTAATACTGTTAATGATATTAGAGCCTTTATTCATGTAGAAAAATATAGTTATGATTTGACATGTGAAATTAATACCTGCTGTTGAGAAATTTTTACATTTTTGTGAATTGAAATAATTGTTTACCCCCTTGTGTGCGTTGTAGTTATGCTGGTCTAAAATGAAATGGATTGTAGCAGTATTAGAGAATCTTTTTTCATTACATTGTAAATATGTATATGACATTATGTATGATGAATAAAAATTACATAATCATGGGTAGGAGCTATTGGTTACACTGTTCATGTCAAATTAAAGCATGTTTAAATGTTGTGAATAAACATAATTTTATAGCATATGTTCTTTACAGGGGGTGACCAAAGACATTTTGGCTTGGGGGGGGGGGCATCTTGTGTTTAATACAAAATTGTGACAAGTGGAAATGTTCTTTGTGTGAAGAAAGTGATCATACTGCCAATACGATA
The DNA here is from genome assembly GCF_019279795.1 of Protopterus annectens. Classification (NCBI taxonomy): domain Eukaryota; kingdom Metazoa; phylum Chordata; order Ceratodontiformes; family Protopteridae; genus Protopterus; species Protopterus annectens. The sequence continues at coordinate 1,916,100,175 of NC_056732.1, forward strand.
TAAAAATGGACATTTTAGATTTATTATTCATAGATTATGATCATGAACATGAGAATGGTGAAGGGGAATAAATTATAATTAGTAATATTGTGTCTGATGAATATTTTAATTGAAAGGATGCAATTTTCAGTGGTGATTTAGAAGCATATATTCAGGAGGATGATGGGGAAACTGAACACTATAGGGAAAAAGGTTTAAAAAATAAAGATAAAACAGGATGAAAAAAGAAAGGGAAAGGATCATTTATTTTCTTGTTTAAATGTAAATAGTCTAAGTGAAAAACATAAGCTTTCTTTAAAGTTTTATAGATAATTGGAAATTGATCTTTGTCATTTATTAGATGCTAGAAGACTATGGGGATAATTCAGTAAACCCTACATGGAGCGATTATCCATGTAGGAATAGTGTAGCAGCCTGAACGTGGAATATGGTAGCTGAACAATCCAGGAAACAGGGCTGGGGGTGTGCATGAGCGTGCCGACCCTGTGCAGACACTGAGATGTCTGCAGAATGCAAATCACCTCATATGCTGGTGAAAAACATACAAATGAGGTGATTTTCTGATTCTGCCAGCAGAAAGGCACCTGTGTAGGTGCCATGTTAGCAGAAAAAATGTATGTGGTTACAAATCACGTACTGAGGTATAAAGTTAAACAGAGGCTGTAACAGGCCAAATAAAAGATTGTATATTCCACAGTAGGCATGCAGATGGCCAAAATTATGGCCATTGTGTTAAAAAAAAACTAATGCATTATATGAAAAATTAAACTTTTTTTAAAAAATACATATGCCACGTTTAAGCAATGCACAGCAATGCTCAAACATGCTATTTTGCAAAAAGTTAAGTAAATAAATAAATGTCTAAAATATGAAATTTATAATTATGCAAAGGTATTGCATTATACTGGCCAGTATGCACAGTCATACAATGGCAGGTTATAGCTAAGGAGATAGGCCCTGGTGTAATGCAGTATCCAGTGTATATACAATTAGGTGTATGTAAATGAGCCAGGATTATTGAATAGCAAAAAGGGCCACCGTGTATGTAGGTACAAACCATGGTAGGGCTAGAACTGTGTTGGTGTAGACAGAATAGACAGCTAACATCAAAAGGGGGGTGTCACACCATATTGAGAAGGATTGGAGCTTAGTGGTGCTTGTTTGTGCTCAGCTAAGCACAGCTAAGCAGGGGGGCATGCCTGAGGCTGCTAAGCTATGCTTAGCCCCAAGGCACGTGTTTTAGCTGGTTAAAGAAAAGCTAAGTGTGCCTGTATGCAGGGGAGAGTCCAAACTGTTGAGTAATGTTTACACTAGCTCAGCAGGTTTGCATGGAGCACTGTGGGGCTTAGCAGTGGAAGGCATTGAAAAAAAATAAAAGGAAATAGCCTGGGAAAGCCAGTCAAGTATAAAGGACTCATAAGCCCTCTTCCACTGACACTGGCCCATTCAAACCCCTCAGTGATATACCTGGCAGGTGGAATGTACTATAGTCAGCCAATCACACAGGCTGCATCTGCACCACACCACTATAAAGTATGCATGCACCCTTCAATCTGATTTTCCCACATAATCTGCACTATTGAAGTACACACTTGGGAATTTTAACTGACAAAATGATAGGGGTGTTGCTGCCCTGCTACATCTGTATGTGCTAGAGGCTGAGAGCAGTGATGATGATACTGACAATAGGCCCAGACTAAGGAGGAGAGTAACATTTCAGGGGCTGCATGAGCTGGAGATAGTAGAGGGCTACAGGGTGGACAGAGACATATTACAAGAACTTGCTGAGCTCTGCCACTCTCACCTCAGACCCAAAGCCAGCAGAGGAGAACCCATCCCAGTGGAAACAAAGGTATGTGTAGACTTAAGAATACTAGCTATAGGTACTTTCCAAAGACCTACTGGGGACATCATGGGGGTCTCACAGTCATCTGCATCTGGGGTACTCCACCAGTACCTGGATGTCATGCTAACACATACCAGTGAGCACATTTATTTCTCCAGCACCCCTGAGGAGAGGACCAGCCAGAAATATGCATCTCTTCCACCATCTGTCACACTACCCAGAGGTACTGGGTGCCATAGACTGCACTCATGTGCATATCCAAGCACCACCCAGTGAAGAGGGTAGAGTCTACATCAACCACAAGGGGTATCACCTCAAGTGCCAGGTCATGTGCAATGCCCAGGGCATTATCAGTGTGTGTGTGCTGACAGCACAACTCCCACATCTGGCATGCATCACAGCTGTACCAGGCATTTGACAGGGGGGACATCATATACGATCATCTACTGCGGGATGCTGTCTGCGCACTGGAACCGTGGATGGTGACACCCATCAGAAATGTACACACACCAACTGAAGAATGCATGAGGCACATGCACAAACTAGGAACATTGTAGAGCATGTGCTTGGGCTGCACAAGTCACGGTTCTGCTACCTCAACATGTCTTGTGTAGCCCTGCAGTACTCTCCAGCCACATGTGCACACATGTTCATAGTACATGCCATACTACACAATATGATCCTGGGGAAACAGCTGCAGCAGGAACATCACAGGGAAGGGATACATGGCTCCCCACCATTGCCAATGTACCCAAAGACACAGGGGGACTCGGAGGAGGAACCCTCTGATTCTGTCCCTGTAGGCAGACATAGGTGTTCCCAGTATGCCTTGGAAAAGAACCAACACATAGCACATGCACTGACAACCTAGGCACCCAGGGACTGACACCTCACTCCGACTCACATACACAGTAAAAAAGATGCCAGCCACATCACACTACCTGTACCTTACCATGTATAGGCTGTTTACTGCATGTATCCAACAGAGTCTGCCCTGAATCACTGTGCTCTCAACTGCTGCAGGCACAAAGGTAAGTCACTCTTAACAAATGAATGGAGTAGTTGACTGTGGTAGCATATCTGTGGTATTGCTGCATGTATGCAAGAGAATGGAGTGGGATACTGGGATAGCAGCAGACAACTGACCGCTCTGTGTGACAACAGGAACTCTCTGCCAAATGCTGGCTGCCCCAAAATATGCAGTAGGCCCCAAGCCAGCAAAACCCACTGCACTATGTGAAGGACTTACAAACAACAGGGTCATAGGACAGTTGCATGGATGTCAGTCTTTGAGTCCCATATGTATCTCTCAACAGCTTAGAGCAAGAACTCTGTAAAAAGCCATAAAGAAATGTGTGGCAAAGGCCCAAAAACAGGAACAAGTTTTAAATATTGCTCTTACAAACTTAGAAAGTTGATAGAATAAAAGTTTGTCACTAGCATGAATTCTCTGAAGGGTAGGAAGTCTGATTCTCAAATGTCTGTCATTAGTTTCTAACTTCAATCTTTAATGATTTGCCAGTAATTTTCCAGACAGCCACAATGTTATGAAAACTGGACCCAAAATATGAGACAAACATCCAGACAGTCTGTGAAAATCTGTACAGATGAAAGGTATGGTCCCTTACCCCCCCCCCCCACACAGAAGTGTTTCCATAGAACTGCAGTAGCCTTTGTTTGTAAGGTGATAGCAGCAGTCCATACATTCCCAGGGCTGTCCAAATCAACTTGCTGACATGTTCCATTTCCGCAATATGCAGGGGTCAATGTGCTATGTATGTGTGTGGTTAATAGTGTCAGGAAGTAGCACTGACTGGTGGCTATTGTGGTTTAGTGGGCTAAGTACATTACTGTGGTTGACAGGTTCCGTGGTTCAAGACTGGCCATGGCTGCTATATTGCATGTCAGCTACACCTACAGTAGGAGGTCTACCGACTGTCCAGAAGTCAATATTTGTTACTGCTGGAAAACTAGACAATGGTGGGACAGGGGGGCACTGATAAGAACAGTACACAGCTCTGAGTAACCTAGATGGTAACTAGTAGAACAGCAGGCTGTGACAAGTCAGTCTAGTGCCAGGATGTAAAGGCTGCCATGTAACTGTGGCAGTACTGAAAACTAGTCAGTGGACACCATCCATACCCCATGAATGACAAGGTTTCTCAGAATGTCTATTCGTATGCCCATTATATCTGTTCTGTTTGTCATAACATTGCATTTGTCTGGAAAACTATTGGCAAACCAATAAAGGTCAGTGAACACATCCATGACAGACAGCTGAGATGCAGGCTTCATACCCATAAGAAAATGCAAACTAATACAAAACCATTCTACCAACTATCTACATTTGGAAGAGCAATATTAAGATCCTGTCTCCATGTCTGGGCTTGTGCCTGACTGTTATATATGGCCCTGTCCAGATGTTTGGCTGTAACAATTTTAGAGGTATGGCCAACATGTAGCCTTATAACAGTGCAACACAAACCATCTGAGGACCAGTGCAGATGTATGGGGCACAATGCTGACCAACCTGCTAAACAGGTACAATCAGAGGTGTAAAGACTGTAACCCTGTGTGTGATATTACGACTTCTACTCCAGGCATACCATAACTGCATTTACATAAGAGCAGCAACTGTGGACAAAGCCTGTGACTGGAGCAGAGCAGGACAAAGGGCCACATATAAGGGGAAGGAAGAACCACTAGCCAGACAAATGTAGAATGTACAGACTAGAACAATTTGTGCAGTAGCATGGGTTCCCTGCAGAGTATGGAGTTAGTAGACAAATGTCTGTCAATTCCTCACATTAATCTATACCGATCTACCACTGGCATACCAGGACATCACAGTGCTATGTAAAATGTACCTCACATATTATGCACAACTCTGCTCTGTCCAATACACTCTGTACCCACCATAGATATGATTCAGTTAATAAGGGTAGCACACAGTCAGGAGATCCCTCAGCCAGTAGGTCAGTGAGGTCCAGGGCTGTTTACACAGGTTAATCAGCCAGTCGGATGTAGCACACAAAATCCAGGACTAGAGTACAGGTAGGTCTGGCCTGGAGTCCAACTGTTACTATTGATGCTCATACTTGGCATGCTCCTACACTTAGCTACTTTCAGCCCATGTCTGAACCCAAATCTGACTATAGAACTGGGATGTACATATATTCCTTCTGCATACAGAAAGCTATGTACACCTTAACTGTCTTTTCCCAGCCCCATCAGATATGTTTACCCCCATCTATCCATATGTGGTGTATATATGATTTATCTGGATATGTTGAGTGTGATATACATACAGATACATAGGTAACATATACAAATGTATCATTTATAGAGAGGCAGAGATAGGGGGAGAGAGAGAGAGAGAGAGAGAGACCCTGAAAGGCATAGAGTGATGTACTGCTGCAGCCACACGTGCATCAGTTTTAACCAGTGGGATGTGCAAATACCACTGTGAGCCCCATTATGTAATAGGTAAGTAGGGGTTGTAATCTCACATCAGTCGCCATGCATGTGTATGTGTTTCTGTATATATTACATGTACAGCAGAATACACATGCCCAACTGGCCTATGTTTGTGTAATGGCCACCCATGTTTAGGCCCTGTAACTACTGTCCTCCACAACAGTGGTCTCCTTGTCAGCAGCTACTGATGATATCCACACCAACGCAGTGCCAGACACTCTCTACAAGTAATGAGTACATAATGCTATAGTGTAGACAGTTAAGAGATGTAGTGGTTCTAATCCTAACAATGTCAGTGTGTATAAGTATATCCCCTTGCAGATGTGTGTATTTTTGTGTGTGCGACGCCAATACATTTTGAGGTTTATTCCACCCTATTAACCCGTCATTGCCAGGGCCTGATGATGTTATCCACCTTGTATGCACATTTACACACACTCTAGCCACAAGTCTGTGGCACAAGGGATATGTATGTAGCACTATAATGTAGACAGTTACATAGGTAGTGGTTCTAATCTCAACAATGGCAACTCAGTATGTGTATAAATATATTCCCTTGCAGCTGTGTGTATTTCCTGCCTATGTGTGTGCAATACCAATACATCCTGAGGCCTGTTCCACCCTAACTCCTCATTCCACTACTTTACAGGGCTTGCTGATGTCATTTGCCTTAGAAGCACTGTTGGATGCTTTCTAGGCATATAAGCTCTGTGGTGCATGGGGAAAAATAGGTAGCACTATACTACATACAACTAGATTGGTTGGGGTTCTAATCTCAATACTGCCAAGTCTGCTATGACTGTCCTCTGTGTGTGTTGGTTATACCATTTTGAGACCTGTTCCACCATGTTGACTCCCCCATTGCATTACTTTACAGGGCCTGTTGATGTCACTCTCCAGATCTGTAAGCTCTGTGGCACATGTGATAAATACGTAGGACTATACTCCATACAACTAGTTAGGTAGGGTTTTCAGTCTCCGTACTGCCATCTGTGATGCTGTATATGTGTGTGTTTAAAGCATATCCCCTGTGTGTGTGTGTGTGTGTGTGTGTGTGTGTGTTAGTTATACCATTTTGAGGCCTGTTGACCATCCCATTGCAGTACTTTACAGGGTCTGTTGATGTCATCTACCTTAGATGCACCGTTTGACACTCTCCAGGCCATACCTGTCAACTGTCCAGACTTAAGAATATCCAGATGTGTGCCTCATATATTTGGTCTGTTTCTAATAACATTGTGGTGTTCTGGCAAATCATTGGCAAATCATTGAGAGTTGAAGTCAGAAAATAATGGCACACATATGAGTGTCAGACTTCATACCTTTCACAAAATTAATGCTAATGCAAAACCTGTTACTCAATCAGTTATCTAAGTTTGTAAGAGCAATATGTGAAACATGGCCCTATTTTGGGGCCTTTATTCCCCCATTACTGACCAGATTTATTGCTGTAAGAGATTGAGAGGAATACCCAAGGTGTATAAGCTCCGTGGTGCATGTGATAATACCCAAGGCGTATAAGCTTCGTGGTGCATGTGATAAGTACATAGCAGTGTAGTACATGCAAGTAGATAAGTAGGGGTTCCAATCTCAATACTGACAACTGTGTGTGTGTAATGGTTATACCATTTTGTATGCCTGTTTCCCCTGTTAACTCCCCCATTGCCAGCCTATTCAGGGCCTACACATATTTCCAACTTAGATGCAGACTTGCACATTTTCAAACACAGTAGGACTGTGGTGCAGGGAATATGTATGGCGGTCTTTAGTGTACATAACTAGGTAGGTAGGTGTTGTAATCTCAAAACTGTCAACTCTGTGTGTATGTGTGTTTGAATGCATATCCCCCTGCAGCAGTATGTGTGGGTGACATGGTTATACCATGTTAAGGGCCTGTTCACACTCCACTGGCAATCCTTACAACACCTGCAGATGTCATCCACCTAAATATTAGTGGCAGACACTGCAAAATAGCTCTGTGGTGCATGTAGTATGTATATAGCACTATCATATGTAAAACTAGACAGGGGTTCTACTCTCAACAAGGGCAGTTTGAGTGGGTGTGTATGTATGGATCTACTGTACTGCAAATCCGCTAATATAATTAAGCAAAAGTACGTTTTATCAAAAACGGACTTTCGCTTAATTTAGTTTTAAAAATGGGGAAGTGTAGGGGGAAAGTGAATGTTAGCATGCATTTGCATGTTATCTTATTTGTACATCAACGTTTAGTGTTGATGTACAACTAAGAGGACTGTTACCAAGATCGTGTTACAGTGTGGATGAGGGAACATTCCCTTTTCCCCACTGTAGTGTGATCTCGGAGTGAGAATATTAAAGTGTGGGGGTGTGGGGGTGCAGGGGAGCTTGCCCCCCTACATAAAAGTGATTTACATTTTATTTTAATTGGGTTTACACAAAAGTGAATTTTCATTGAAACGCACTTTCGTATAAATGCATTCACAGATTTATGTTTTGTTGAAACATAAATTCATTCGAATGCAGTAGACCCATATGTATATCCCCTTGCAGCAGTGTGACTGTGTTAGAGCCACCACTATACCTCTCAACCTCTCAGAGAAAGACATCTGGATAAAGCCATAATGAAAAGGAAGACAAAGGCTAAATTTTAGGCTTGATATTTAAATATTGCTGTGACAAGCATTGAAAGTAGATAGCATAACAGGTTGTGCATTTGCATGCATTTTTTGAAGGCTATAAAGTCTGATATGAAAATATCTGTCGTTATTGTCGAATATCAGTCTTTAATGATTTCACACTAATATGCCAGAAAATGACAATGTTATGACAAATGGAACAAATATATGTGGCAAACATCAAGGTATTCTGCAGAAATATGTATAGCTGAGAAGTATGGTCACCACTTGTCCCAACCTGCAGGTTGCAGTCCATGTTTGGCCAGGTGAGACCTGTGACAATGACTCAAACAATTCAGAGGTCCCCAGAGTGTAGGACAAAGAGTGTAGGACAACAAACATTTCCTAAAGTTGTCTACTAGTTGCATAAAGCTGTTATTTCACATCAGAAGCACCTTGATTTATGAGAAATAGCATAACCTAAGATAATATGACACACAGAAGCTGCCATATTGTCAAACCAAGGGAAGTAGTGTCTGTTGCACTTGCCGTGGGTATGGTATGTCTTGCCAACTGTCACGGTACTATGAGACATGTTCCACACTCCACATTTCATAAGGTGGCAACCCTACACTGTGTTGCCTATGTGTGTGCAATATGTAGACATGTGGAGGCCCTATGAGTAGCCGCTGCCCCCAATGACCCACATGTATCTAGGCATGAATGCTAACTGCCACCACCCACATATGTAGGTACCGCCTAAGGTGGTTGTGACTGTAAGTAGTGTGCTGTCTGTCATTGCCCCACAAACTGATGTTAACACACTGCACTGGGGTCGTACAGTGGGTATGGGATGGTGTCAAGGTCTGGCCTCAAGCTGAATGCAGAGCAGTCACATCATACCATACAGCGAGGACATGGCCCCACTGTTTCTCACATCAATGGCAACCCATTAAACACACAAACTGCGTTGACAGACCTGGGTACTCAGGTTGATAACACCGTTGCATTCAGCCATCAAATAGTGGCAGTGGTCAGGAAAGGCTTATGCATAGTTCACCACATAGGTAAAGGGACTGCATCCAGACAAAAGGTGGACATTACCTCTGTATAGTCCTCAGTACAACAATACATTATCATCCTGGCTGGTCTGGTATGTACCTATGCAGACATCTGCAGTAACTGGAAAGGCTATGTTAACACTCACAAAGGTTATCCATGGCTGTCAACACCTGTTCCATGCAGATGGCCTTGAATCAGTAGTACCCTACTTGGTATCAGACAGGTTTTCCACAGGTGGGCTGTGGCATACCTAGATGGCAATGGTGTACTCAGCCCTTCAACAGCTACCCCATATATGTGAGTCTAACTCTGTGTGCATTACCAACATGACAGACTTGAATCACATATGCAACATCAAAAAAAAAAAAACTGCTGGAGAGACAGGTTTGTCTCCCAGAGGCTGCCCTGTCTTAGAAATGCACTTCCCATGCATGTCAAAGAGAGTATTATGCAGACCCTCATCAAGTACATCCATGAGTGGATAGGAAAGCAAAAATGTGTCCCAGGGGTCCAAGCTGTGTCCATCAACACCAGGGGCAACAAGTGCTTGTTGATGATTCTGTTGGGGATAAAGTAATGGCTAGGCTTTTAAGAGACCAAAGGCCAGTACTCCAGTAATCTTCTATGGACCAATGAATCTGCGATCCTACGGAACTCCCAGGTGACATGTATCAAGAGTAGCATGCTGTGTCAAGGGATATGCATGCAATATTATGCTGTCTGCCCCATTGTCCCTCACACTGCCATGCATACGCACCTAGGTAAACATGCACATATACAGCTCTACATTAGTGAGGAAAAAGTCTCTTCATGATCTTCTGTAATGGCAGCAGGATGTCATGACTTGTACACAAACACCTGGAACAAACAGAATAAGGTCTGTCAGACAGCAGTCAATCAGCACTACTAACAGTAAGAAAGTATCATGGCACATAGGTACATACACTGATGTGTATGCATGACATTTACCACCAGACAGCACCTTACAGGGCATAACACTACTGCACTACAAACTGCATTAACTGTACTATATTCACCCTGTGCATCAGACACATAATAGCATGTCTCTGCATCAATAGTATGGATAATAGAGATGTGGCACAGGTATCACATGCACAGGGTGTGGTGTGGGGTTGCCAAAGGCCTAGGCTGTGCCATACAGCTGACATAGTGTGTGGTGTGTGTGTCTGGAGGGGTGCTGATCAGCTGGGCCATGAAGAGGAGCTATGTGTATCTGTTATTGAGCTGCATGTGACAGTGATGTGTGTGTGCGCATGCACACATTCAAACCGTGTGCTAGCCCTACATTAAGGTATGTTGGACAGCCGTGGACCATACATGGCAGAATGTACAGCTACGTGTCAGATGCCCTACTCCCACCACATGTTCAAGCACAGACATTGGATGGTTAAGGACTAACAATGTCTCACCCCACAGTCTATCCACTACATCAGTGAAATGACACAAGGCATCACTAATGCCATGGGATGGAGTCATGCATGACAAGCAGTGTGGCATACATGACCCTGAGTATCCATCTGGTGTACCGTTCACAATGCACCTGTTCCTCCATGATGGTCAGAAACATGCATCAGGTGACACGTACTGTGGCACCTCTGACAGTTGCTGGATGGGCAGCAGTCCTCCTTTGAGCACCCCTGTCAATCTGCCTGTGTGAGACCTCACCAGCTGTCTTGCTATGGCTAGTGTCTACAGTCATCGATGCCATAGTTGCCACGCTCCTGTGTTCAATGCCACCACCGTTTGACTGCTCAATATCTGTGGCTGCTGGGGAGTGGGTATGTGTGGACATACTGTGTGGGGGGACATTGGGGGTGGAAGTGGGATGTCAACCTATGGGACAGATTCAGCCTCCAACATCCCCACCTGTGCCTCACAATGGCCACCATCACCATCAGAGTCTGATGAAACACTGACATCAGGTTGTGAGGGGGGACACACCCCAATCTCCCATGGTCACCTGTAAGGGGAAGACAACTTGACTACATTAATTCTTGCACGATAGTGTCTGCTGATCCACACACATGTGCACACACACAAACACACACACACACACACACGCACACACGTGTGAGGTGCCACAAAGACATTATACAGACCACACCTTCTGACTGATGCCATGCACTACAGACAGTCAGACCACAACAGGCACACTCTGGACAAGCCCTCAACAACATGCAGTGCTGCTACATCCAGTTAATGTTGCTAGTACTATACACCTGTGAGATAAGTCAGAGTATGTGATGGAACTTCACTCACACTCATTGCACCTGTTTACACAACAGTAATGCACCTCTGTATAGCAGACTGGCTGCACCTTTACAAAATTGTGCACTAATGTGTTACAGCTCCTGCAAATATGCTACTGTGATTTCTGAGGTGATGCACTGCAGTGAACCCCATCACAAGTGAACATGCAGATATTGCAATATGGCAAAGCTTAACAGTAGTGTCCATGGCAAACTGGCAGCCCTTAACATGCCTAGGGTATAAATGAGCCATAACAAGATAGTTTTACACTCACCGGTTACAGGATAATGGTCGCCAGCCACACCAGAGGTACCTATGCATTTGTGGGGGGAGAGGTATTGTCAGCAGATACACGTGACATTGGTACAGGATATGTGAATTTATCAACATGTATAGTACAAACTGTGATACTACCCAAATTGATGACATCCACAATATGTGTGCACATGTGTGCATTACAAAACATCACCCACAAATGCAGATTGACCTGACATGTGTACAGGTATGCAGAGGCTGTCACTATGAATGCCACAGTATTAACAGGATGACCACTGGAGGCTTACCTGGGCGCTCCTCAGGTGTGTACTCTGTGCCACCCACCTCCACGACACATGCTGTGATGCTTTCTTGCAAGCCGGTGGCTGAATGCAGGTTTGTGAGGAACTCATCTGTGGCTGAGAGTGGGGTTGTGTAGCAGGCCTTCCCCTGGTGTCAGCATGGTCCCTGGCCACAGCTGCGTCCCTTTTCTGTGCATGATGTATTAAATTTGTAGCATAGTGTTGGACCTGTTCATAGCTCCTGTCTTGGTCGCCCACATCATTCACCATTGTTATGAGGTCTTCCCACAGTGCAGCTCATTCTTGCTGGATATGGTGACTCATTGACAACAGCACCGGTAACAGAGTCTCAGGGCATCAATAATGGCAGCAGTCTCAACTTCTGAGAAAGGTGGATTATGACGTCTATACATCCCACCTGAAAGACATGAAGATAGGAACACATCACATGACTGCATACATTGCTCACCATTATGTACACACCCTGCACATTCACTTTTTCCAGCACTATCCACTGCTAACTTCCACATCATACCCTGTCATCTATTAGCACAGTATGTATGTGGCTATCTGCAACATAGTGACAATACAGCATGTATTGCCCTCCTGATACTGATGTTTCATGCTACTTGCTGCATGTGCTATGAGATGTTCAAATGCATTAACCTCTTGCACCTATTACTGCTAGTTCATAGCCTGTCTACATGGTATGCTGTGGTGTCAGCCTCCCACTATTGTAGTAAGCACCTGGGCTGTAGGCCTACTCCTCATGTCTCCCTGGCCTTCCTCCCTCAGATTCTGGACTATATGGCTGGACAGTGTCCTACAGTTACCCCTGCCAGTGTAGTTGATATAGGTGTCCTGGCACAGTGTAAAACCTGCCTCATATACACAGATGGACAACCATCTACAAACACTTCCAGGGAATACACTGTGTGAGGGATTGAATGACAGGAGGAACCTGCAGTCCATGCTGTCTCCCTGTCAAGGCTACGTATCTGTCCCCAAACAGGTTGTCAGGACAATCAGTACAGCTCACACACTACCTACCCCTACACAACACGTGCACACATATGCAGTGGTCCTCAACATCCACATCCACAAACAAAGGAGACTTCTGAGGCAAAGCCATATATGAACATCACAGCCATACACAGCACACACCACACATGGCCTTACACCTTTGTCCCACAGCCACGCAGGCGTCAACACATGTCAAACATGTTACACATAGGCGACACCATTGTGAGACACAATGATGTACCTCTCACTTGGCTGTATATGTGGATGGTCACAGTTACTTGTGTGTCAGTCTCTGCCATATCACATATGCACTGCTCTGTCACTAACGGGTATCGTCATGAGTCTGTAACGGTCCTTGTTGGCATGCCTGACCTAACATGTATGTTCCTGGACTATATGCAGTGAGACATGAGTGGGTACACTGGTTATGTGTCTCAGACATGTGTGTCCCTAGCCTTATGCAGCATTCTACTGTCACCCAGACTGAGGCTGCAATACAATCAGGAAATGATTGACCTTACCATGTGGCCTTTTATCCTGTGATATTCCAGGGTGTTCCAGTACCTGTGAATCTGGGATTATATGGCCAACAGACTACAATGCTCTGCAATTGATGGCCTCTGTCTGTCTTCCCTGGCCTTCATGCATCTAGCAATGGTTCTTGACACCCCCATAGTGACTCCATTAGTAAAAGTGGTGAAGTTATAACTACCAACATACAACTGCCAGCACAGCACACATTGAAAGCCATGATGCTAAACACATGACTCTGCCCTCATTGCAAGCATTGTTAACCCTGGGAAATGCAGACATCTGTGCAGTCACACAGACATGGTTCAAAGCTGCAGAGAGCACCCCAGCCTTACCTGGTCAACTATCCTAGCATACATTCAGAACCCAAAGTGTAGCCAGTAATGCCATGGGACATGGAGTTTCAGTATATGAGACACGTACACACCTCCACACTGTACAGCTGGTAAGATGCACAGGGGACACTGCAGGGACAGTTCAACATTGCCAGCACACCTATTCATATCATAGCTAGCTACTGGCCACCACATGTGATCAGGAAGCCCACTCTGCCTATATGGAACTCATCAAATGTATTAGGATTCGGGTCTCTACCCTCATCCTAGGCCAGTTGAATGACCCAAACGTACACTGGAAGACATACCCATGCCAGCTCACAAGTGGCCAGAGAGCCATCAACAGTGAAAATACAAACACCTGGGTAGAGCTAGGGGCTACCCCCACATGAGGTGAAGGTGTTCTGCAGTTGATATTACACCACACGAGTTACCACTGCAGGATCCCTACAGTGTCATCCTCTATGGCAAAGGAACCATCATGTGGTCACATTTGCAGTCACCATCTCCCACAATACCTATCTAGCTAGGGTCAGCCATACATACAACTCCAACATAGAGTACATCCTCCTGGGGGATATACATAGCCTCACAGCCCCCAACCTCTCATTAAGGACTGACACCAATATCCTTACATACACACAAGTGTTATTTGTGCATTTGTATAGATGCATGCAGTCAGTTATAACCGACAGGATTATAGCATATTGTCCATAACAGGGATGACATACTGCTGTCCGAGACAAAGAAGCATCAGGTGCCCCTATTGGAGCAATATCTCCTTAGAGTGAACATGTGAATGGGATCAGTTCTGGAAACCTGCACAACAAACAGAGCTTACATTGATGACATCCACTACAGACAATCATCTCCCCTACTGCATATATGTCTGAAACATCACAGGAAGCACCTGCATCTGCTTACTTGTGGTGGTCAAGGACACCAGATATACCTGTGCTGTAGTTGTAGCATACTGGATGCCTGACAGTCAGTGTAGGCTTCAGCCCCTGTCTTCCGCATCAGTACATCAGGTTGTGATGTCCACAGTACCTCTCCCATTTTCTATATGTAGGGAACAGGTCACCACTGCCATGTGAATGTCATGGCGTACATCTGCCATGGGAGTCTGTCACATCACAGGATACATCTTACATGACCCTAACTAAACCTTGCAACACCATATGGCACTGTAGTCAAGGGAGGCCTGACTACTGCCTTTGTCCCAGCTGTTTGAAGGACAAACACTGTTACCCCTTTAGTCTAAGGTGGGGCATCCACCACTCAGTCACATGATAGACCCAGCAACCTAACTAGGCTGTTCTGCAGGCCATAGCACAGTTTATATTAAACGCTATTAAAAAGGACATTGTAGACCTGCTCACACTCCATCACCCACAATTATGCTTTGTCAAGGAAGCGTTCCTGTCTGTTACAATCAGTTGGCCTCTATGACACAGTCACCAAAGCCATGGATGGGGGTGACAGTGCAAACCACCTACCTTGACTTAGACAAAGTCTCTGACAGTATAACCCACCTGCCAATAATAGATATACACTCCCAAGTATGCATCACACCATATATTACTGTAGGGGTAGCACACTGGCTCACTGACATGACCCACCTATTCCACATAGGAGAATCCACCTCAAGCAGTTGGCCCATAATGAGCAGTGTAACCTGTTGTTCTGTGTTTGGGCCTCTTATGTGTGATTTACACTTCTGAGGTGTAGGTAACAGTCATTGGCCTATGGCCGGCCATGTCTGCAGATGACTGCATGCTGGGTACTGTCACCTGATTCCCTAGTGATGTGGACATCTGCCTAGGAGGGTTTCACACAGATACATGACTGTTGCCAGACACATGGCCTTAGGACACATACCAGAAAATGCAGTGTTAACCCTTTTAGGGAGAGTGACATCCCCACATATTATCACAATACTAACAACACCCTAGGCATGCAATCAGTTGTGAGGGATCTGTGGACATAGGTCTTTGGCAACATGACATTTCACCACAATGTTGCTGCTGTTCTAAGGTAAACCTTCTATATGGCCCACCTCATACATAAAGGTATGACATGGGTCAAAACATCACTGTATTCCACCCAATAAGGCCCATTATTGTGTATAATTCCCTGTTTGTCATTCACATCACACAGCACATGCAGCAGCTGGGGACATCACAAAGGTTCCCCAGCAGGGAATACAAGGGCCTCAAACATCTATCATACACAGGCTATAAGCCCAACCCTCTATTCAGTTTCATACATACTCCTCAGAGGTGACCTCTGTATGGCATGCAAGGCAAACATGGACTCCACATTGCTGTGACTTATGCACAAGTGCAACTCATGCTCCACTCTGATACACACACACCCTCACCCTGGTGTGTGACTTGAACTGGGCTTGTTGACAGCTCAGATGTGTGTCTCAGACACTCACCCTGCTGTGGAATGGTCACCCTGTCCACATCAGGCAGAGTAGCTATTTACACCTTTGCAGGCAGAAACTGGATAACTGGATGGTTAACTGCCCATACACCCTTGGAATACCACCTGTGTCCCTTGCATACACATGGGCTAACATCTGCTCTGTTTATTTACATTTGTTTACTGGGAAGGTCCGACTGGGCCAGAAGGCTATTTTCAGCAGAGGCCTGGGAGAAAAGCTCCACAGAAATAAGAAAACTACAATAGATAGTACAGTAGTATCCATACAGTAAGATGAACAATACACATCTAGTTAGTCTATATAAAGTAGTATTAAATACAGTTTTATACTCGATACAGGTTCAAAAAGAAAAAACACACAAGCATTTCAGTGAAGATTACTGTGAGAAAAAATTAGTAATGTGTACATATTGAATAATAGTTATGAACAAATGAGATTTCCTTTATATTTATTTTTGAGTAGTAAACACTGCGGAGAGGGAGAAAATGAGCTAAGGAGTGGACAGTGTGTTGAGAGAGTTACAGATATCTTGTCAGTCAGGTTTGGCACAGGAGCAATGCCAGTTCTTGGATAGATGTTTGAATAGTAGTAGTTTGAAATTGGTAGATTCAGGTGTGATTTGGAAGGTGTAGGGTAGAGAGTTCCATAATTTGGCTATTTGATTTGAAAATAGGGCTTTACCATGAGTGTTAGCTTTGTCTACTGTGAGAAAGTTTTTTGCAGATCTTAGACTTCGTGGGCATGAGTAGGGAACAACAAGTTCTTTGAGGGATGGACAACTGTCAGGATGGAAGATGATATTGTGTGTGAATTTAAGTTGGTTGAGGTGGATAAGGTTAGGTAGCTCGATCCAATTTAATTTATGTAGAGCAATGCAATGGTGGGTTTGGTGGGGAAGGTTGGCTGCAAAGCGGGCTATTTTGTTGTAGCAAGTTTCCAATTTGGATGTCTGATTTTTTTTAAGTTGGTAAAGATGGGGAAAGCATACAGGAGTGTAGAGAGGAGGAAGGTTTTGGATATGGCTAATCTGGTATTGTCAGTGAGGAATGGCTTGCTTCTGTACAGTGAGCCAAGTTTGATGTATTTTTGGGGTTGAGGATTAGTTGTGATTTACTTAGATATTTTCTAAAATCACTAAAAGCTTGTTGGGCTACTATTTGGAGGTCTGGTAAGGTATCTGCTGAGCAGATTAAAGCTGAATCATCAGCATACTGAACTAGTTTGGCATGTGTCATGGATGAGGCTAGATCTGGTGAAAAGAAGGGGTCCTAGTATGGACCCTTGGGGGACTCCAACTGAGACAGGCAAAAGTGGTGATAGTTCAGATTTCCATCTTATTGCTTGTTGTCTGTCAAAGATAGCGTAGGAACCAGGAGAGGGATGTCTTTGATATGTTTAGTGAGGCAAGAGTATTCAGGAGTTTCTGATGGGAGACTGTGTCAAATGCTTTTGACATGTCTAGGAAGATTGATGCTACTTGCTGGTTTGAATTTTTCAGTTGGTTGATGGTGATAGAGAAATGAAGTAGGGCTGTGGTGGTGCTGTGTTTTGGTCCGAAACCGTGTTGGGAGGGAGAGAAGGTTGAGATAATAGGTATTGTAGTAATTGAGTATGGATGCATTTTCCCAGAATTTTGCTATGGGGAAAGGATGGCTATGGGTCTGTAATTGTTTAATTCTATAGATTTTCCTTCTTTATGTAGAGGGGGTGATATAGGAAATTTTCCATAATTTTGGGACATATTGTTCTGCAATAGACCAATTTACCAGAATGGAGATAGGCAGCACTCAGGGCCCATAGCCTAGTAACCTCATATGGTACCAGGTATACCAGTTGTGGCCTGAGTGCTGTAACAGACTGTGTTGTGTCCACACCCATCACTGCCATCGACTGTGTGTGTCCCCTATGGGCAATGTTACAGTACCATGTCATACAGTCTACATCTGACAAATAGTTGAGTGGTACTACAAGTGCATGTGGACATTCCAACAACTTCTGTGCTACACAGTAACTGCAAGCAGTGCTTATGTGGTGTAGGGTGTCCTCCTCATAGGTGTCTGACATCTGCAGTACCCAGATGTTTGTGGAATGTGTACATGTGCCTGATATATGTAGACCCCCTGGCAGACAAATGTGGATTTCTGGAAACCAGTTGGACAATAGAGGATGGTTGTCCCCAGAGTGTGGGAATGTGTCTGTGACATGCCTGACCCCTTGGGACACAGTAATGGTACATTCATATTTGGTACTGTATTCATTCCCTTACATTGTATGTTCAATATGTACCCACTGTTGCTGAGGCAGAGCCAGTGTCCCCCCACTACTACTGGCTATAACCTGCTGTCCTGCTGGAGGGGGTCACCAGGTATGCTAGCCAAAGGTGTCAGGCAATGACGTACAGGTGTGGAGTACACAGTGACCTAGCCAGAGTATGTCAGGAACACAATCTTTGAACTAAGCCTGTATGACATTCACATACTGAGAGGGGCTCACTGACAGTACATGATGGCATATGCCAGCTGTATCTACCAGTACTTACTGTCACTATTGTACAACAGACAATCCAGTAGCATTCATATGTGAGCTGACCATTGCTGGGGTGACTCAGGGGCCAGAGTTGTGACCTGCGTCACTGCAGACAGAGCCAAAAGGGAAGTGCTGGACAGCAGACTAACAGCAACATGTTATTCCAAGATATGTTGTTGAGACCTACTGCTGAAATTCCTATTTCCCATGATTGCAGCCCCCCATCTGCATTCCATTACATGATTAATTCTATGCCATACCTGGTATAGTGCTGTAATCCTTTGTGAGAAGAAATTCAGTGGTACTTTTAGTGGGAAATTGCAGTCTGTCTTCATGATGAAAGTCTCAGACCTGTTTACCATATGCAGCAGCTTGCCTTTTGTAGGTAATGCTCATGAACAGGTGATTACCTGTGCACCAGTCTCTGACTTACACTTGCTATTAACATCCAAAACAGCTGGGTTGCCTTTTCATTAGCCAGTAGCCTGGCAACACAGTGCTATAATTAAGGCCTTCATGTAGGCCTTGCCCCTTTTCCTGGCCTGTGAGGAGGACATTATCGTGGAGTGGGAGGTACTGCATTACTGAGGGTAGGTAAAAATACTGTCCACTGTTTGGATTGATGTATGTCCACAGTTTTGCATACTGTCTGCCCATTGTTAACAGACATTCTGATTCTGTAGCAGTGTCCTGCTTAACAATGTGTGTTGGGGTCATTAAAGAGACAGGCAGATGTGAGTGTCATACATCCTTTTTATCTGAATGTGCATGCTGCTGTAGTTGATGCTGGTCTATCAGCTGTGTATGTTTGTAGGGGGAGATTGTGTCACAAGTCCCTTTCATCTGAGCATTCCCCCCAAACCCTTTATGTATGGGTGTTGTGTGGATGCCATGTTCTCGGTATTTGGGAGGTATGTTAGGTCTGTAGCAGGTAGCTGGACAATACTGCTGCATGTGTAGCAGGCCACAGCTGCTGCATTCTGGCCAGGAGTCAGACTAGGGATTGTGAAGACACTGGGGGACAGCAAGCTGTTAATGTCAGTGAAGGAGCAGTGTCAGCTGTTGTCACAGCATGGCCAATGCGTGGGTACCAATAACATTCTAGGTGAGACATGTGCCTCTGGTATATATGTTAAGTAGTAGTGCCATCCAGAGAGTGGTAGGTGACATTTAGGACACATTCATATTTGTGACGTGTCCCACCTTCCAGGCCTTTAACATGCTACTGTGGGTGGCAGTGACTGCGGTAGCAGCAACCAGTTTGCTGGATGTTACAGGATTCAGTTATTGTTATGTTGTATTGACATGCATGTAGTTGTCATGCAACAGACTGGACTGTGGATGTCCAGATGTGACACATGCTAGGAATGTAACAGATACAGCTACTGAGCCATTATTATGGCAGGACTATTTGCAAGACATATGTGCATGCATACAGTGTCTTGCACAGGATTGGCATGGACATGTGGGTTCGGATGGGTATGACATGTGACACTGATCTGTATGTCATGATTTTGTAACATCAATGTACACTGACTTGCCAGTACTTCAGCGCACAGAATAGGTTTTATGTCATCCTGCCATAAGTAGGGGGCACAAATGTGGACATTCTGCAGCAGTCTGTGCGGTTGTCAGCTCTACTTGATATCCTAGGTCTCCTGCACTTAACATCAACATTTATTTGGCTGTGTACTGGTTCAGTGTCTGCATCACAGGCCCAAGTACACTGTCATTTACTCCCATTATATGTAGGAGTAATGTGTCACTGGCAATCAGGATATGTTTGTAAAAACATGCAGTACTTTCCAGAGGTGAGTTGGCCTAGTCGACTAATGCACTATGCTGTATTTGACAAGGTCCTGAGTTCGATATTTGGTAGGGGTGTAATGTTTGGTGATGTCACATCACTGTAATGCATGATATATTTATAGAAACACCAGTTATTCTCCAGAGCTGAGTTGGCCTAGTGGGCTAATACACTATGCTGTGGTTCACAGGGTCCTGGATTTGAGTCTTGGAAGGGGTGATTATTTTATTGATATGGATAAGTGTCAGAATCAGATGAGGTGATCAAAGCAGTTTTAAGCAGCTTTGCATGCCGTACAGCTTAGCTCCACTTAAACCCGCACTAATTTTATAAAAAAAGAAATGAAGAGGGGGTGATAGGAAAGTGGTGAAATGGAGGTAAGGGGGGGGGGACAACATACTGAGGCAGGTAGGGATTTGCAGGATGGGTGTAGGAAAGGACCATAGTCCTCCATTTCTTGTACAGCAACAGCTGTGCCTGTTGTGGACAGTTTGGAATTTGGAGCCTCACATCCCACAGAAAGATGTGTGGGCAACATAACCTTGTGGATTAATATCTGGGATGATTGATAGCAGTGTACATGGGTTGAAATGGAGAGCTATGTATGGGGCAATATTTTTTTAGGACAGATGCTCTTTTTTTAGGTGAGAGTGGAGTGTTGGAGGAGGGATATAGGTTCGTGCGGGGAGGTAAGTTGGATAGGTGAGGCAGACAGATGAGACAGACAAGACAGCAGACAGGGGCGGTGTATGACACATGGGGGAGTAAACACCTTGGATGAAGAGGGTGTTTGGGAATTGGAGGACCAACAACAGTGGGACTGAGATCCCCACCCATGGGCAGTCACCACTGCCCCTTCACGTGGCTGTGCTGGGGGCTGGGGACCTGGGTTGGCCTGCCCATCGAGGTGCGCCAGTCTGCCCTCGATCTGGTGCAGTCTATCATCCAAGTCACGGTGGATGACCGTGCACACCATACCTGAAAGTTGATTCCGGATGACTATCTCCCCTCTGCTCCCAAGCCCAGGGGGAATGGGCCCCATCCCCTGAGGCGGTTCCATCCATGGGTAGTGTGGGACTAGCAGAGGAAGCAGCACCAGGTTGGGTCCAAGACGTTCTGGGACCCCGTGCCAAGGCCAGATGAGGTGGGGTAGGTGAATCCGCTTGAACAGTCCTACCCTTATGTGCTATGATGTTGAGGTTTGTCAAAGTTTATTGGTTAGTCATGGACAGAACATTTCAACATTAGTTGTAACAGGGTGTCCCAGTTACCCCAGAACAATAAAATAGCATAGCATACATAACCCAGGTATAACTGGAATAACTGCCAGTATTGTAAAAGAATGCAGTAATAGTTGCGGCAAAAGGTAAACAATGGTGGAATTTCAACAAGGTATGTTAGTATACAGCCATTATAATATATAACCAATAATACATCACAAGGCCCAATATTAGATTTTGAGAACAACATATGCGGAAATGAAATCATAACCATAATATAAGAATAAATATTTGTGATGCAGATAAGGGGTGGGGGAGAGAAAGACATTCCATTACCAACTGTACTGGCTATATTTTTCACAACAGTACTGGTTAATACTTTACAGGTCTGCCCTTACTTTGTGTACATGTGCCCTATAGCATCTGTAGCATGTACATACCTCTCAGGCTGTCCACATGGGCCAAGCTCTAAGAACTGTAGGTACATAACTACAGGGGACTAGTACATGTCAAGGGGAATGTACATGACTAGCAAGGTCTACCCTGCACTGATGTGTGAGCATGCTACTGCCATACTTCAACTGGATTTATGACAGTGTCCAAGGTTACTGGCAATAGTGATCACTAGCCATGACAGCGCAACACTTGAGAGACAGGTATCGTGCACAGTGCAGGGAGTTTATACCTATCCTGCTGTCATTCGTAGACATGGGCTTAGACTATCAGCAGACATTCACAGATGCATCAGGCATACAGCTGTACCAACACTAGAACATTTAAATTGTCTTATTTAGTTGGAATAGCACTGTACTTCATGACATCTGGTGTCTTATCACCTTGCTGAGCAATACTGTTTACACACGAGTACATCTGGACACAGACATTAGTATACCCTTCATACAACTACTACAGACATTTCTTTACCTGTTAGTCATCAGGGGAGAATATCTGTTAACAATGTGTGACTATTTCTATAAATAGTGAGTACTACTCGTCTGTTGCTGTAAGTAAATCTTAGTACTGGTTCCTGGATTCAAACCCTGGTCTATGTGTGGAAAAAGTAACTATATAAGCTCACCTGGTGACAAAGTCTGACTTAGTAATGTAGGTAGAGTGAAACAAAAGACTGCAGTGACCGTTGAACATACATGCATGAGATTCATGCATGACAGAGATAGTAGGTGAAGCGTATATTAATACTTGGGATGCAGGTGTACACAATTAACCCCTAGTGGATGGGAATATGTGTGATGTGTACAGACCATATTGGGGTGCTGTGTTGGCTACCTGACCCATATACATTTGCAGATGGTATATTTGCAGTCTGCAGCTATTAGTCTCATATTTGCCTGCATCAGTGTACCTACATTTAGGAATGCATGTAGCTGAAATGCAAAGGTTAACACAAGACAATCCTGAGGGAAACACACTATAATACCTTACACATTACTATTCAAGGTTCAGATGTTAGTGCAGAACGTGTATCAAATTGCATTCTGTTGTGTAGTACTGCTCCACATCTACACTTTAGTATAACAGTTCTTTATCAGCCAAACTTAAGCCACTTCATGGTGTTATACCCATATGTGCATTGTAGCACCTGTAAAATTGGATTTCTTCAACAACAGACCAAAATACACAATTGGTAGAAAAAAATCTGTTTTGAGGATGACATGACCCACTGATTTATTTCATTCACAATTCTGACTGCAGTTGTGCTGTATTTCCTGTAGATCATGAATGCATTTCATTTATTCCCTTTACATTTTGAATTAGTGTACTTTATTACAAGAGCCTTGGCATTTGTACAGTATACTTATATCATTCCTACACATTATTGCTACAGTATTAGCTTTCTTTCATTAACATTAGCATGTTTCATGCCTTCATCTGTATTGAACAGTACCTGGCATTACTCACTTATATCACTCCACGTCTAAGAAGACATTCATTGCAGTACACTCAGAACAGAATATACCTACTGGCAGTTACTACTGTACTATTTCCTATTTATATTACAAGATAGATCTGTAATCACCATACTGTCTGTGCATCCTTGCTAGGTGCCCTGCATGGGCCTCCAAGTTGCACCCTTTCCTCTGCAGCTGTGGGGAGGGAACCACACAATTATGCATACCTCTCTATCAGATATTCATATATGAATTTGGTAAATCACGGATTCCTGCACTTACAAACTTTGGGGGCATTTGGTCTCTAGCATCTTGGGTCCACTTGGCCAAGTGACCCCCCTTTTGATGCTTCAGGTCTTCATAATGATGACAGACCTCCCTACCCATGTGGGGGATTCCTGTTGCATTGGTGAGGTCATGTGCCCGCTGGTCGCAGGCCTCTGATTTGTACTCAGACCCTTGGTACTGACCCTGCAGCAGACGGTTGTCATGGTTTTTAACAAGGAGCTCAACCATGACCCTGGACTCCATTATGCCCCAGTGCTGTGCCCATAATTGTGCACCTTCTCTATCTCTAGCCATAGCTCATACAGTGATCATACTTCAATAGATTCTGTCTGTATTCTGACCTGTTCAGTTTAAACAAGGCTGTTTTGCCACCATTGGTCCATTTTTTGAAAATGCTAAGCACCACTTAGAACCGAGCAGACCCACTGAGCTTAACTGAGCAGTGCCTAAACAGAACTGCTTAGCAGTGCTTAGTGGTGTGCATACCTGCTTAGCTGAGCTGAGGACTGCTTAGATTGGGACTACTTAGCAGTGTTCAAACCAGCTAAGCCGAGCTGCATGTTGCTAACTACTGCTAAAACAAATCTTGTTTAAGCATTGCTTGGCTTGGCTTAGCAGAGCTTAGCTACAGGCAAATAAGAGTTTTTTGTAAATAACAAAAGCAATCATTAAAAGTATTTGTTCATTAGTGATAATGTATTATCATGTGCATCTATTTTACTTAATATCCCCTAAACATATGCATTTCACTATGTTATCTGGTAGTGTAACTAATGTATTGGACATGTGTGTGTAACTAGAGCTTTTATACTCTGTCTCCACTGTAAATGGGCATTTGGTCATGCAGGACTAACCTGGTTAACCCATTTCAATGTATACATAAAAAACATTTATAACCTTTCCCTACCGCATATAAAAAGCTAAATGGCCGATATTCAAACCGTGCACCTACTCCTCACGAGGATGTCACTAACCATTCGGCTACAGAAGATGATGTGATCAGAGCTATACTGTTTTATATAGCTCTTAGTTATGTTTAAGCACTGCTGAACACTGCGCTGCACCACACAAACCCACTCAGCTATACTTATACCTGACATTTTCTATTAAAAGCATCCATTTTCTATTTTAAGATTTCTGGCACATGTTTATTGCTAAGCGCTATGCCGTGCCACACAAACACGTAGAAAAAAATACAAAGGACAATACATTTTCACATTTAATTTCACTGCCATATGGCACTCTGACAGTACAGGGGGTGTGTTACGGCCACTGTAACACACTCCCTACATATACATTTTACAGCTGGCAAGGACACTTTAATATTTTAGTGCCCTCTGGCACTTTGACAAAGCAGGGGTTGTGTTACAGACACTGTAACACCCCCTACATATAAATGTTACAACTGGCCAAGGACACACTTTAATATTTTAGTGCTGTACTCACTTTCACAGTGCAGGGAGTGTGTTACACATCTCAAAACACTGTAACACACCCCCTACACTGATTCAGTAACCGTGTACATGGCTCTCCCTCAGTAGTGCGCCTTCAATAATATGCAAGGTGTGCTGCTGAGGGGGAGCTTCAGACACAGCCACTGTACACTTGGTGTAGGGCTTGCACTGTTCCTATATGGAGTTTATTAAATCTGGGGGTAAATTTAAATCAGCAGACACAAGTAGAAGTATTGTCAAGTAATACAGTTTTATGGAGCTTTGTTAAAGACTTGTTGGAACTGCAGTGTGTTGATGTGTTATGGCCTCTGTGGCTGTTACACAAGTCTGTTTACTTATGGGGAAATGAAAATATTAATTATAGCAAAAAAGATGGGGAAATGTTTTTTTTAGTAAATATATGTAATTTGGAGTGAATTTTTTGTACTTTGTGATTCCCTTTGTTGTGTGTAAGAAGTGCTTTTTGTTGATTTTTGACTTTCAGTAAAGTTCCCTTACTCTTTTTGATAACTTCCATGGTATCTTTTACATCTACCAGAGTTAACACCAGCCCAGGCAGATGGGGTCTCAGTTTAACATCTCATACAAACTATTGCCCATACTCCAGAGCCAAAGCAACTTCCATTTTTCTCTTTCTCCATGACTGCAGGCATATTCAGTATTTCAAATTGTCCAAAGTCAGAGTATATGGGATACCATCAAAAATCTGTGCATTGAGACTGCTAAAGCTCTTGTTCATCCATTTTATTCAGAACAAAGACCACCTCAGATTTATTGTAATGTTTTAGGGAAGCACCAAGATGGTCTTTGCCATCAACATATGTAAACATCATTTTTTTCTGTAGTATTATATTTGTGCTTTAAGCTTCTTTAAGTTAGTAAATGTAGTGTTTATCACTTTCAGTGGTTTATTGTTTTCTGAGTTATGTTTTGTACCCACAGTATATGCTTTTATGTGGCATTAACTTTGATCTGTCACATGTGATGCCTTACTGTTTGGCAGATGGTTTTATGTAGTATTAACATCTCCTTCCATGTTAGATAACCATTCCACTGCTATTGCCTTTTCTGCATTACCATCTCATACCAATCAAATAGTGTAATAGTCAAAAATTTAAGTATTAAGAGATTACCTTCTAATTTTAAATTACTAATAAAATCCATTCTGTACATTTTCAGGATTTAATGGCCTAGTGAATCATGGAGCTACTTGTTATATGAACACTCTCCTTCAGGCTCTTTTCTGGACACCTGATTTCCGGAGCATGATTTACAACTGGTACAGGTAAGATAATTTAAAACTGTGCATTAAATTTTATTTTCATTATTAATTTATTCTTGGCATTGATGATAAAACACTTCGAGCATAATTGAGTATTTATTCGGATTAACTTTTTGTCTTTGGATGGAGGATCAGGATTGTTCCATTATCAGTGTATTCCAGCATTAAATGTCTGAAGTATGATCTTTGTGGGTTATTAAACATGATAATGCTTCATTTAGCATATGAAATAGCTCATCAATTATATTTACCCTTTATCTGCCTCCCTAAGGATACTCCCAGTGTCTGCCTCCCTAAGGATACTCCCATTATCTGTCTCCCTAAGGATAGTCCCAGTATCTGCCTCCCTAAGGATACTGCCAGTATCTGCCTCCCTATGGATACTCCCAATATCTGCCTCCCTAAGGATACTCCCAGTATCTGCCTCCCTAGGGATAGTCCCAGTATCTGCCTCCCTAGGGATACTGCCATTTTCTGCCTCCCTAGGGATACTGCCATTTTCTGCCTCCCTAGGGATACTGCCATTTTCTTTCCCGTTTTCTTCCCAAGCTGTGCCTGCATTCAGCCCAAACACAAACACTACTTGTGTTTCCATTTTCCACTGTATATTACATTACCTTATTTCCTCCCTTTTTACTTTATTCTGTGACTTAAGGAAACATTTCTTTCTTCTCAGCGTTTCCTTTACCTACTGTGTTTTTACTGTATATAACCAAAGATTAAAGTCATACGCTGCCAACAAGTTTCATCATGGTGTGTTGCATTCAGTTTCATAGTTTTTCACTTGCATGTGTGACTCTGATTAAGACAAGTAAGCAGATTAGTGCAAAGGAGGACATTTCCTGTAGGTTATCTGTACTGCCTGCCTCAGTGTGAATACAGTGTGGGCAGTAAAATGAAAATGGTCCAATAGGATCAGTGCCTTACCCTGGTCAACAAATGCAAATGCAAATATATAAATAAATAAAATAAGAATTTAATGTTCTTTGGGTCATGCTTGGTGATGCCAGCAATTGTAACATCGTTTTATGTTTGAAAATCTGCCTTATGTAAGGGGAAAGTGGAAAACATTGCAGGAGAAAGAGGTTATATGGAGCAGTTAATACTAGATGTCTCCTTCCTTATAACATCATTATAAGTCTATAGTGCTCCCCTCAGGGACAGTTCATTATGGGCCATTGGACAGAGTATTTCCAGCTCTGATAGATATGTGAATCTGAGGACATTATACAATGGGTTAGAGGTTTACAAGATACTTTAAGATTCCAAAAGTGTATTTGTTTATATGTAAAATTTGTATGTCATTGCCATGCTGACCTAGTTAGATATGAATTCCTCTGTTTACTGACAATGGTACAAATGCAGAGTACTGACATATGATTTGGGGTTGCCCATTTTTACATATTTTTGTAACACAGTCATTGCTAATTAAGATTTAGTTCTGCACAATATTCTTATTTCTATTGCACATACATGGTTTACAGTACAAACTAATGACATCCATCTGTCTCTGTAAACTTTGCACCCCTGTCCACATGTGAGTGTTGTGCTGCTGTTGATGTAATGGACAACTGGTTATATATTATCATTTCTCCAAAATCACATAGTACAGACATGAGTGGAAAGACACATTTGGCTCTTGTTGCCATGCATGGTTAGCTAAAGAATTATTGTTAGAATTTTATCCCTGCTAAGGCCATTAACTCACTCAAGCCTTTAATGCCATTTTTGTGTACTTCCAGTTGTCACCCATAGTGCCTTATGATGTCCAGTCCTTTTTTGGGGCCTGGCTTCTTTAAACAATCTACTTATTGTCTAATAACAATAAGTATTAAAAATCCAAAGAGTAACTAACAAAATGACACTAAGATTGCTAATCTATATGATCCACACCAGTTTTTCGAACCACAGGACAATGTATTAGCAAAATAAATCCACCGGAAAGGCTAAATCCACGAATGTATTTAATAAAAAATACAGCAGTTTCAAACGTTAAGCGCTTTCACTAGACGCAGCTAGCTTCTTCAGAACGGTTAAAACAGCTGATTCCACCTTGTTTTAAATAACAAAGCGCGCCAAAATGCTAAAATACCTTATTTAAAGTCATATAAGCATTGTAAAAATAATGTCATACATATAAAAATGCAATTAATAAATTCTTAAACAACAAATATATTCAATTTAGTAACTCTATACTCTACAGATAAATATATAAAATATTAACTTCTATTACTAAATCTAATTTAATTTGATTTGCTTAACACAGTGAATCTGTGCAGGTACTGTAGTAAATATAAATATAAATATACTCAATGGTGAAATACTTATATTCAATTGATATTCAACATCAAGAGGGGCTTGATGGTAAAATAATCATTAATGCCCGGTCTTTTATTGGCATCTGTTAGAATTTGCCAATATAACTCTCTAAAGGCAAGATAATTTTTTGTATTACCACCTCTAGGGTTATCTTTAACTATCTCTAAGATGGCAAATTCAAATACATGTTCATTCCCTTCAGTTATAACGTGCCTAGCTAGTGCATTCTTGGTGTCTTGTTTTTTTATACAATATAAGTGGGAATATATCCGTTGTCTAAAATGTCTTTCAGTCTTGCCCACATAAAAAGATGGGCAGACTGTGCATAAAGCGATGTATACTAACATCCTAGACTTACAATTACCCTTAACCGGGTAAATTCTAGTGCTGTTCTCATTTCCCAATTTTATTGTGTTCTTGATACAAATACTGTTGCACTGTCTGCACGTCCCACATCTCGATGTATGTGTACTCTCAATGGGTTTCAAATTGCCACCTTTTTCAAGTATTTTCTTAACATTCAATCCCATTTTATTCACAAATTTGGGTTCTGTCCCTAATATCCCAACAACATCTGGATCGTTCAATAAAAGGTGCCAATTTTTAATTAAAATGTTCTTAATATGTTGACTATAAGGGCCAAATTCTAAAATACAAGCTCTATGAAATGTGGTAACTTTAACTACTGAGACATCCTGATTTGTGTCCTGCTTGTCCAAAATGTTAGTATCAGCCATTATACTAGATGTACTGTTTGTCCCTAATAGAGGTTTATATTTTACACCCCATTGACTTATCACGTATGCTGATATATCCACCATCAAATCATTATCATAACCTCTATCCAAAAACAATGATGTGATGTAATCAATTTCCTTGACCATGTCGTTATAATTAGAACACATTCTAACTGCCCTGACACACTGTCCTTTATAGATGTTTCTCTTCGTCTTTCTGGGATGGTAACTATTAAAGTCCACATAAGAGTTAGTAAATGTGTCCTTTCTATACACTGTAGATTTCAATGTGTCCCCCTCAGCTGTAATCAGAGTGTCCAAATAAGGCACTCCTTGTTTATTAACCAATGATGTGAATTTTAAGTAATTAGTACTACTGTTAATGTAATTAATAAATGCCTCAAAGGACTCCAGATTCCCTTTCCATAATATGTATATGTCATCTAGGAATCTAGAATAGTGTGCAAGGGAATTCACATAAATCCCACTCAATACATGTAGTTCTTCCCATTCAAGCATGACCAGGTTGGCGTATATGGGAGCGCAAGCCGCTCCCATAGCCACCCCCCTGGTCTGCTTGAATATTTCCCCTTCATGAAAAATAAAGTTGTTATCTAAAATAATACTCATGAGCTCTGCCAATAGTTGAATTCTATCCCAAGACATTGTTGTATGTTTTCTCAGACTATTGGTAAAAGCTTCAATGCCTTCATCCATAGGGATGGAACTGAATAAATCAACTACATCTATAGTACTGAATAAAATGTCATGATGATACTTATTGACAGGAAAATGTGATAAAAATTCCCAAGAATCCTTTACCAGATGTTTCACTTCCTTATAAATAGGCTTCAATAACGTGTCAATTACCACACCTATTGGAAACGTTTTGGACCTACTTCCTGAAATAATAGGACGAAAAGGTGGATTCACCTGATTTTTGTGTACCTTAGGAATCCCTATGATGGTAGCTAGGACTGGATGTTCAACTATCATATACCTATACATTTCTTCAGAAATACGATGTTCCAAAAGGTACTCTTCAAGGTACATATCTATTCTATGGTACGCAATATTCACCTCATTAATTGAGGAGGTAGAATAGTTGCCTGAATGATGTAAAATGTCCAGGATGCTGGCATTGTAACTAATGGTGTCAAATATAACTATGCCGCCTCCTTTGTCAGGTTTCATGATACGTACATTTCTGTCCTTTTGTAATTCCAGTAAAGTGTTCCTCTCTTCAAACGTTAAATTCTGCTTACTATGACACTTACTTTTATGTTTATGAAGTCTATAGATCTCACTACTTGATCATATAATTGTACACTAGGATGACATAGTGGGATGAAAGAACTAGGCTTTTTCAACCCCAATAAGCCCGTACTAAATCCTTGATCATTCTCCTCTTTATTACTAAACATAAGTGCCAAATTTAATTTTCTGGTATATTTCTTGAATTCTAATATATTGTCTACAAGATTGAATTTAGGGGTTGGAATAAAATTAAATCCCTTGGACAAAAGGTCAAAATGTATTGTCCTTAATTTCAAACTACTAAAATTGTATATTTTGAAACTTTTATATTCATTGACTGCATTGTTAGTCACAATACCAGATTCATCCAAAGGGATAAATATACTATTCCTTTCATCCATCATATTTACCATTTCTTTTTCCACTTTCCTACTTTCTTCCATTTTAAGTTAAATTAACTTCTCAACAATAATAATGCTAACAATAATGCACTTATATGAAAATGCTCGACCCGTACTCATGAGGCTCTATTACCAGCCTCAGAAATTGTCGTACAGTGAAACAATAATTATTAGTTTGTTCCATGAATAGTATTCATGATATTAATTATAAAATGTGTATATGTTTGTAAATACATGAAATACCAACAATCATGTACATGTTTTCTTAGTTAAACTACAACAATGTCTCTAAAAATAATAAAGAATTGTTAAAAATAATACAATAATGGATAATAGATAAATAATTAAATAATAAATTTAATTAATAATCCTTAAAAATTTGAATATAAAACATATGTGTGCATATAAATATTCACATTAAATTAATTTTAAAATAAGATCAAAAATGTTAGATGTAAAATACTTATTATAAAAAATGATAATAAATAATTAAATTATTAATTAATTAATTGATTGAATAAATAAATAAATATTGTATTAAATAACAATAAGAGAAATTTTTATCTCACTAATGATTTTAACTTTAAAATACTACCGATGGATAAACAATTATTCAACCCTGGCCAATTATTTGCATTCAATCTTAATTGCCATTCGAGCTCACGTCTTTCTAATAATAATTGCCAAGCACCACCTCTAATATCTACCTTCAGGACGTCCAATACTACAAATCTGAAATTGTGCGATGTGTTTATACTAATATGTTTAGCTAAGGCATTTAATTCATTTCCATCTCTTATAGCCCTTATGTGTTCACCTACACGTTCTTTAAATTTCCTTTCTGTTTTACCTATGTAAAATGAGGTGCAATCGTTACATAAGGCACAATAAACAACTTTTTCTGTATTACAGCAAGCTTTGTCCTTTAAACAAATCTTAATGTTTATCGTCAATTCATTAGTTTCAAATACATAGTTACAATATTTGCATCTACCACATCTAAAAGTTTTTCCATGTTTTGTTTTATACATATTTTCCAAGTGTTTTTTCAAGTTCGTACCTTTTTTGTAAACTATAGATGGAGTGTTAGCAAAAAGAGAATGTAATGTTGAATCCGCCTTAATAAGCTGCCAATTCTTCCTTAAAATGTTGTTTATAGAAACACTATCAGAATTAAAAGTTGCAATAAAACTCTTAGTAAATTGTAACATTCCTGTGTTATTAGGTGTTTCAATGTTGGTTTGAATCATTGTAGTGTGATTGTTAGTGTCATTATCCAAGTTTAATACATTTGAACTCGATGTGTTGAATGTAGTTTTTTCTACCTGGTTTAATAAAGGTGTAAAATATAAATTATCTCTTTTGTAAACTACTTGCTCATGATATTATATATTAATTTGTCAGGATAACCTCCATTTTTAAACATGTCACACATATTCAAACATTCAACCATGAAATCATCTCTTTTACTAATCATTCTAGAGGCCCTAACAAATTGGCCTTTTAAAACTGCTCTCTTCTGAGTGTAAGGATGGCAGCTGTTAAAATGCAAAAAGCTATTGCTATATGTTTCTTTTCTATATATTTTAGATTTGAACTCTCCTTTCGTAATGTCCTTTTCCAATAAAACATCTAAGTAAGATATGGAGGTGGAATTAGTGGTAGCTGTAAATTTTAAAAAGGTGGTTGTTGAGTTGATATAGTTTAAAAATTCATCTAATTTATCACAATTACCATCCCACAAAATAAATATGTCGCCCAAAAAACGTAAATAAATTTTACAAAAATTAAAAAATGTTGAATTAAAAACATACGTCTTCTCCCACATGTACATTACTATATTTGCATAAAGGCCTCCACACGGAGACCCCATAGCCACTCCTTCACTTTGCAAATAAATGTTATTGTTAAAAATTATAAAGTTGTTTCTTAAAATAATGTCTATAAGTTGATCAAACAAATTAATTCTAGTTTGATTTAAACCCTTTTCATCCAAAAATGAATTAAACCAATCTGTACCAATGTCGTAAGGAATGACAGAATATAAATCTTTGACATCGATAGTGACAAATATATCATTCACATTTATATTCAGTAGAACCAATTGTGGATAAAAAATCCCATAAATCTTTCAATAAATGTTGAAAAATAACATAACACAACAATAAAAACACAACAATAAAATAAAAGCATTCTATAGCTATGTCAAGAATCTCAAAGGCAACACCCAGATCTGCTCTGAGTTACAACACAATGGCAAGAAAATTATAGAACCAACTGATATTGCCACCATCCTGGCAGATAGGTTCAGTACTAACTTTACCCCCCCCCTCACCCCTAAAGGGCCCATGTCTATACCAGAAGATTGCAGAGTCTGTATTCACAAATACATAGGTAAAAACTGCACTCTCTAAAACCAAGAACACAACATCCATGGGACCAGATAACATCCCAGGCTGCATTTTACATGAACTTTAGAATGAACTGGCTCCTCACCTAAGTACTATGTTCAGTCATAGCCTCATGTCAGGCTTTGTCCCCAGTGAATGGTGCACAGCAACAGTTAACCCACTCCACAAAGGGAGAGCCACCACAGACCCCAGGAAATATCACCCTATTAGCCTGATGAGCCTGGCCTGCAAGGCCATGGAAAGTATCATCATGGAACTTATAAACAAAGACATTGGTAACCTCCAAACTCTGGACCCCACCCAGTCCGGGTTTATGAAAGGCAGATCATGTGTCCTGAACCTGATTGATTGATTTCTTTGAAGCAGTCACCAAAGCTGTAGACGATGGTAAGGTGGTTCACACAGCCTATCTTGACCTCGCCAAAGCTTTCGACACCATCCCCCATTCTGGAATTATAGATAATCACTAAAATAGGTATAAATCCCTATGTCACAAGATGGGTTGCCACCTGGCTCACTGACAGAACCTATACTGTAAAAGTTTATCTGAAGAAGTTCATGAAAAAAGTGTATGAACTTAAGCGTCATTATATTGAAAAAAACACTAATAAACTAAGTCATTTTAGAGGTTGGTTAGCTGCCTTCCATATATCTTCTCAGTTGGTTTTATTGTTTGAGTGTTTGGTTATTGGTCCATGGCTTTGTGCCACACTGTAAAAGTTGCAGACTCCAAATCCGACTTCAAACCAGTGACAAGTGGAGTATCACAGGGTTCAGTCCTGGGTCCTCTCCTGTTTGGTATCTACTTCTCTGAAGTACAGGCTAACACAGAAGATCTCTGGCTAATGAAGTTCACAGATGACTACAAACTAGGAGCCATAGTCAAGTCCCCAAATGATGTGGACATCCTACGGAAGGGTCTCACCAAGACAGATGCCTGGCGTCAGAGCCATGGCCTCAAGCTCAGTGCCAAAAAGTACATTGTCATCCCCTTTGGTAAAAACTCTGTACCCATGAACTACCACATAGGCAGCAGTCTACCTAACACTGAAAGTGTGATAAGAGACCTTGGGATGCAGGTGAACAGTAGTCTCTCCTTTGATCACATCG
Organism: Protopterus annectens; assembly: GCF_019279795.1. NCBI lineage: Eukaryota > Metazoa > Chordata > Ceratodontiformes > Protopteridae > Protopterus > Protopterus annectens. The sequence continues at coordinate 1,916,135,048 of NC_056732.1, forward strand.
CCACAGTGGTCAGGAAATCCTTCTGTGTGGCACACCTCATCATGAAAGGATTCTCATCCAGGAAAAGAGTTGTTCCCCTCTACTCATCACTCATTAGACCCATTATGGAGTACAATGCACCTTTTGGAATGCACCTCACAAGACATCTACAACAGCTGGAAAGGCTGCAAAAGTACCTCACAAAGAGGATTACTGGCCTCAAACAGATGCCGTATGCTGACCATCTCAAAAAACTCTAGCTTTACTCCATAGCATATCGCTTACTCCAAGGTGATCTCTGCCTAACATAAAAAGCTGTGTCAAACCCAGAGCTGTTGGACATGCTCCATCTAAAGAAATCCAAATCCCTCCAAGCTACATGCTCTAGGGACCTAAACCTTGTCACCACAATAAACAGAACATGCTTGAGAGATTCCTGTCCCAGAGACTTCCCATACTCTGGAACAAGCTATCCATCTATATCAAACAAAGCTCCTCATAGCACTCAAGAAAACTCTTGATGAGTGAATGGGAAATAGGAAATTCACCCCATGGATCACTTCTGTGGCTCTGCTCGACGGGGGCACAGGAAAATAATTTTTTTGGGTGGTGAAAGCCAGGGAACCTTGCTGGCTAGGCTTGCTTAGGCCCTTGGGCTGATAGCCTAGTGCCTACCTGTGTACCTGTAATTTAGGCAGTGACATAGCAGTATGAATTTTTTGCTTAGATTTGGCCTTGTTCTTTATAGATTTACTGTATTTGTTCACCATGGTAAGACCTTTTAAAGGGTGCTAATGTCAAAGTAACTGAACTAAGACCATATACAACCCCCTATCACTAACTATATTTGTTATATCACTTGAAGACCTTCTTTTCTGAAACTTAAAACTGCTCATCTTTCTGACTATGTGCCCTCAGCTAAAGAGGCTTTGGAAGTCCTGCAGATTTCTCCTTGCTACTGTACCTTTAAGGCAGGTGTGGTGGATTAAGATGTTCTTCATGTTTCACTGTTGCAGTCATTACTCTTGAGTTATCCTGCTGGCAGGCTACCCTCAGTCGGCCTGAATTTCAAAGTCTTGGTCCAGCGTTAGTTGTTGTCACCTCATTCCTGACGTCAGTGTGCCAGGGGTATAAAAGATGCAGCCGATGCCATTTTCTTCTGTCTTTCTTGCCGCACAGTTCAAGCAAAAGCAGTTTGCAAGTGCCGGTCACCCGACTCCTGAGATTTTCGTGTTCGAATTTCAGATCTGAAGTCTTCATTAAAGCTAAGTACCCATTGGAGAAACTTTTTTCTTGCTCCAGACTTATGTCAAAAGTTAATAACTATTTCTTGTGGGAAGCAAATACCTCATAAGGACTTTAATTCTTACTGAATTCCTTGCCTAGGCCCTGATCACGACATTGCTAGTTGTCGGTTTTGTGTTAGATTTAACCAACGCACTATTGCGTTGGTATGATTTTGCATTTCACTATTTTGGCAGAAGATTTAATTATACGATGTCGGATAGCCATCCCACTACCGCAATTTACAAAAACGCAGAGAAAAAGAAAGACAGGCATCCGAGGTCTAAAACAGATGAAGCTTCTTCTAAGCCAGTTGCTGGGTCACCGGTTCTCAGTGAGGTACTTTTGCAGCCCCTGACGACTGCAAATTTAGACCCGCAGGCTGCTACCGATGTCCATGACGAGATGACCAGGCCTCTGGAAACTCAAGGTATTGGACCTGGAAACTATTCCCTCAGATGGGTCTGGAGCCACTGAGTAGGCATCGGCTTCTGAGGGTGTTTTCAGACCTAGTCAACTATATGTTAAAGCGACTTCAAATGATACTGATTGCCCCAGACTGGCCACGCCAGTACTGCTATCCAATCCTACGGAGCTTGTCTCAATGCCCAGCCTGGACCTTACTTCAAATACCTCATCTACTGTCTCAACAAAACAATCAGATCCTGCACAGCCAACTCAAGACCTTAAACCTGGCAGCATAGCGGGTAATGTAATCATACAAAACATGCCCCTCACTAAAGTGGTGATGGATGTCATTTTGGAGGCCAGGAGGCCCAGTACCAGAAAATCTTATGCTGGAAAATGGAAAAGATTATGTGCTTGGAACCAGGCACAAGGATTTGACACAGCTGTACCAAATATTCCTCAGATTTTGCAATACTTAACTGAGATGCTGGACAAAGGCCTATCCTTTTCATCAATAAAAATGCATGCCTCTGCCATTTTGGCTCATTACAATACAGAGCCACCTATATTTTCTCATCCTTTATTAAGGCAGTACCTCAGAGGAGCTAAAACCTAAGGCCTCCAAGAAGATCACCAATACCTGCATGGGATCTCAATTATGTTTTGGAAAAGCTCACCCTGCCTCCTTTTGAGCCAGCTGCTACAGCTGATATAAAGTACTTATCTTGGAAAATGGCTCTGCTCCTAGCAATAACCTCTGAAAGATGAGTCTCAGAGTTTCAGGCACTCATTGCTGTGGAGCCTTTTTCATTTTTTATCCAGACAGGGTTTCTCTGAGGACAAACCCGACATTTATGCCTAAAGTAGTGTCCAGAGTGGCCCTGAACCAAACAATTCATCTGCCTACCTTTTATCCAAATCCACAGAATAAGGGGGAGAGAATTCTGCATTCTTTGGACATAGACAACTATGCTTCTACTTGAACAGAACCAAAGCTTTCAGAAAGACAGAGCAATTACTAGTGGCATATGCTGCAGGACCACAAGGAAAGGCCATCTCAAAGCAGACTATTTCAAAGTGGATAGGCCACTGCATTCGTTTCTGCTATTCACAATATGGCAAGCCAGTGCCTAAGGGCATTAGGCCACATTCAACCAGAGCAGCAGCCACCTCAGCAGCCTTCCTTAGGGGAGTACCAACTAAAGATACTTTATAGGCTGCTACCTGGAGTTCAGTATATAGCTTTACAAAGCACTATAACTTACCACTGTACTCTAAATCCAGGGCAGGCTTTGCCACTGCAGTCCTGCAGGGCATCTTAGCCACCCCTAATGCTATTTAGTGTCAGCCTCCCAACCTTAGCTTTGGGATTCAACCCAAGAGTAATGACTGCAGCAGTGAAACATGAACATAGTACAGTTGTGTACACTTACCATAAATGTAGATGTTAGTGTATTCACTGTTGCAGTCCAGGTTACCCACCCACCATCCCTTTTGTTTTTGCTGGAACGTATCTTTACTTCTCTATTCTCTACAACCTATGTGGCGTATTTGCTTGTAGATTAAGGTAAAGTTTATTTTGGTGCATGTATGTCTTGGTTACATATTGTTAACCTACCCTTTTGGTGGCACCTGACATCTGGGGCAAAAAGAAAATGGCGTTGGCTGCATCTTTTCTACCCATGGGGTACTGACGTCAGGGACGAGGTGATAAGTGATGCCGGACCAAGACTTTGGAATTCAGGCCGACTGCAGGTAGCCTGCCAGAAGGATATAACCCAAGAGTAATGACTGCAACAGTGAATACACTCTAACATCTACATTTATGGTAAGTGTACACAACTGTACTTTGTATCTCTGTCCCTTGAAAAAAGTTGCTCTCTAACTTATTGACATTCATTTTGTAATGTTCTAAATGCTACCCACAATAAGACCCTTGATTGTAAACCAGCTTTTTGATTGTAAGCCTTGATTGTAAACTCTGTTGCATATCTGTTCCATTTTTAGCTTGCTGACATTGCATTGGAGCCATAGGAGGTGCTGTACTCCCACTGACAGTATGGTGCATCATTAGGAGGTGATGCACTCCCACCAACACTGCAGTGCATCATTAGGATGTGCTGCATTCCCACTGCCACTGCAGTGCATCATTAGGAGGTGCTGTACTTCCACCAACACTGCAGTGTATTGTTAGGAGGCTCTGCACCCCACTGATACTCCAGTGCAGCTTTAGGAGGCAGTGCACTCCTACTAACATGATAGACCATCATTAGGAGGTGCTGTACACCCACTGACACTGTGTAGTGCATCATTAGGAGGTGCTGTGCTCCCACTGATCCTGCAGTGTGGCATTAAGAGGCTCTGCATTCCCACTTAGTGTGGTACAGCATTAGGAAGCATTGTATTCCCACTGACACTGTGGTGCAGCATTATGAGGTGCTGTATCCCAGTGATACTGCTGTGCAACATTAGGAGGTGCCTTACTTCCACTGACACTGCAGTGCAGCATTATGAGGTGCTGAAATCACACTAACACTGCAGTGCATCACTCTTCTGACACTGTACTGCATCTGTTTCTCCCACTGATACTGTGGTACAGCATTACAAGGTGCTGCACTCCCACTGACACTGCAGTGTAGTATTAGGAAGTGCTACCCTCCCACTGACACTGTGGTGCAGCATTAGGAGGTGCTGTACTCCCACTGACAATACAGTGCAGCATTAGGTGGTGCTGCACTCTAACTGACATTCCATTGCAGCATTAGGAGGTGCTGCACTCCCACTGACACTACAGTGCAGCATTAGGAGGTGCTATACTCCCACTGACACTGATGCAGCATTAGGATGTGCTGCACTCCTACTGACACTGTAGTACAACATTAGAAGGTGCTGCAGTCCCACTGACATTGCATTGCAACATTAGGAGGTGCTGTACTTTCACTGACACTGTGGTTCAGCATTAGGAGGTGCTGTCCTCCCACTGACAATGTGGTGCAGCATTAGGAGGTGCTGCACTTCCAGTGACACTGTGGTGCAGCATCAGGAGATGTTACACTCCCATTGATACTGTGGTACAGCATTAAGAGGTATGGCACTCCCACAGACACGTAGTGCAGCATTAGGAGGTGCTGCACTCCCACCAACACTGCAGTACAGCATTAGGAGGTGCTGCACTCCCACCAACACTGCAGTACAGCATTAGAAGGCACTGCACTCCCACTGACAGTGCGGTGCAGTATTAAAGTGCTGCACTGCCACTGATACTGTAGTGTAGCATTGAGTTGTTACTTTTCCAGTGATAATGCAGTTCAGCATTAACAAATGTTTCACTCCCGAGTGTGTCATTGCTTAGATGAGGTGTTACTCTGACTTCCCATCTGCTTGAGCTGATGGTAGCTTCAGTAGATATAAAAAATGTTATGGTACCTATCAAAACCAGTAGGGGTATTTTGCTGATACTCTAGCCAAGTTTCACATACACCAGAAACAGCACATTTGGTCTCCCCTAAAAAACACTAAATAATTGCAGTTATTGTTGGAGTTAGTCTAGTGGGACAAACTCAAACAATAAATGATAAATAAAACAAAATTAGTAAAAAATAAAAATTATGAGTAGTTCAACAGTGTGCTAAATTTAGTAATCAATAAAATGTCTGCCTCCCCAAAATATAAAAAATAGACTATATTTTAGTTTCAAAATAAGCATTTTAATCTATCAATACACTTTGTCAGACTGTGATAGTAATTTAGACCACTTGATCCAAAAATATGTATTTCTTTTTTCTGGTACCTTGCCTTTTATATACTTACCTGTAGTGAAGTTGTCACTTTTCTACTTTCTGTTACACTAATCTTTTACATAACTCCTTGGTGAATAAAGTATTTACTTGTTGCTTGATTCATTTTAGTTTTATCCCAGGATTCGGTAATGCCTGCACTAAGTGTACACTGTTCTGAGTGAACAGACAGCACAGATAAAACTCACACCTTCTTCCTAATTTTTGTTTTCTTATGGATGTGTGCTGCTTTAAATACTGACAGGGATTCATAAAGGTTACTGAAAAAGTCTCGACTTCATGTACACTTAGCGTAATCTTTCTGAGTGACTAGAAAACACAAAATGCAATAAGAATGTACCCCAGGGTTCATGATTCTCCGAGCAAGAATAAGGCTATTCTTGCACGGAGTGGTTCGTGTCCATGTAGAATAGCATTGCACCTTGCATATGCATGAAGGCATGCTGTTGTTTAATCTACATGGACACGAACTGTGAACGAAAGTGCAGTGGACATGTCCGAGTAGTGCTTGCACAATACACACACCCCCTGCACTCCAGAGTTGTCATAAGGCAATTTAAAGCATCTACAGTTGTCTGCAGACACTGGTGAAATGTAAGTGTCCATGGACAAAACAAGGAAAGCATACCTCCCAACTGTAGATATTTTTGCAGACTGTCCAGATATCTGCCTTATATGTTAGGCCCATCCTTCATAAAAGTGTGGCTTTATGGCAAATTAATGGCAAATCTGGAGTTAGAAAAAATGACAGTCATTTGAGTTTTAGGCTGCATACCCTTTTGAAAATTCTACGCTAATGCAAAGCTTGTTGTCCAGAATGGTGCAGAAAGCAATGCACATATCCCTATAGTAAATAAAATTAAAACACATATTTATTTTCATTATTAATTTATTCTTGGCATTGATGATAAAACACTTCGAGCATAATTGAGTATTTATTCGATTAACTTTTTGTCTTTGGATGGAGGATCAGGATTGTTCCATTATCAGTGTATTCCAGCATTAAATGTCTGAAGTATGATCTTTGTGGGTTATTAAACATGATAATGCTTCATTTAGCATATGAAATAGCTCATCAATTATATTTACCCTTTATCTGCCTCCCTAAGGATACTCCCAGTGTCTGCCTCCTAAGGATACTCCCATTATCTGTCTCCTAAGGATAGTCCCAGTATCTGCTCTCCCTAAGGATACTGCCAGTATCTGCCTCCTATGGATACTCCCAATATCTGCCTCCCTAAGGATAATCCCAGTATCTGCCTCCCTAGGGATAGTCCCAGTATCTGCCTCCCTAGGGATACTGCCATTTTCTGCCTCCCTAGGGATACTGCCATTTTCTGCCTCCCTAGGGATACTGCCATTTTCTTTCCCGTTTTCTTCCCAAGCTGTGCCTGCATTCAGCCCAAACACAAACACTACTTGTGTTTCCATTTTCCACTGTATATTACATTACCTTATTTCCTCCCTTTTTACTTTATTCTGTGACTTAAGGAAACATTTCTTTCTTCTCAGCGTTTCCTTTACCTACTGTGTTTTTACTGTATATAACCAAAGATTAAAGTCATACGCTGCCAACAAGTTTCATCATGGTGTGTTGCATTCAGTTTCATAGTTTTTCACTTGCATGTGTGACTCTGATTAAGACAAGTAAGCAGATTAGTGCAAAGGAGGACATTTCCTGTAGGTTATCTGTACTGCCTGCCTCAGTGTGAATACAGTGTGGGCAGTAAAATGAAAATGGTCCAATAGGATCAGTGCCTTACCCTGGTCAACAAATGCAAATGCAAATATATATAAATAAATGAAATAAGAATTTAATGTTCTTTGGGTCATGCTTGGTGATGCCAGCAATTGTAACATCGTTTATGTTTGAAAATCTGCCCTTATGTAAGGGGAAAGTGGAAAACATTGCAGGAGAAAGAGGTTATATGGAGCAGTTAATACTAGATGTCTCCCTCCTCATAACATCATCATAAGTCTATAGTGCTCCCTCAGGGACAGTTCATTATGGGCCATTGGACAGAGTATTTCCAGCTCTGATAGATATGTGAATCTGAGGACATTATACAATGGGTTAGAGGTTTACAAGATACTTTAAGATTCCAAAAGTGTATTTGTTTATATGTAAAATTTGTATGTCATTGCCATGCTGACCTAGTTAGATATGAATTCCTCTGTTTACTGACAATGGTACAAATGCAGAGTACTGACATATGATTTGGGGTTGCCCATTTTTACATATTTTTGTAACACAGTCATTGCTAATTAAGATTTAGTTCTGCACAATATTCTTATTTCTATTGCACATACATGGTTTACAGTACAAACTAATGACATCCATCTGTCTCTGTAAACTTTGCACCCCTGTCCACATGTGAGTGTTGTGCTGCTGTTGATGTAATGGACAACTGGTTATATATTATCATTTCTCCAAAATCACATAGTACAGACATGAGTGGAAAGACACATTTGGCTCTTGTTGCCATGCATGGTTAGCTAAAGAATTATTGTTAGAATTTTATCCCTGCTAAGGCCATTAACTCACTCAAGCCTTTAATGCCATTTTTGTGTACTTCCAGTTGTCACCCATAGTGCCTTATGATGTCCAGTCCTTTTGGGGCCTGGCTTCTTTAAACAATCTACTTATTGTCTAATAACAATAAGTATTAAAAATCCAAAGAGTAACTAACAAAATGACACTAAGATTGCTAATCTATATGATCCACACCAGTTTTTCGAACCACAGGACAATGTATTAGCAAAATAAATCCACCGGAAAGGCTAAATCCAATGAATGTATTTAATAAAAAATACAGCAGTTTCAAACGTTAAAGCTTTCACTAGACGCAGCTAGCTTCTTCAGAACGGTTAAAACAGCTGATTCCACCTTGTTTTAAATAACAAAGCGCGCCAAAATGCTAAAATACCTTATTTAAAGTCATATAAGCATTGTAAAAGTAATGTCATACATATAAAAATGCAATTAATAAATTCTTAAACAACACATGCATTCAATATAGTAACTCTATGATCTACAGATAAATAAATAAAATATTAACTTCTATTACTAAATCTAATTTAATTTGATTTGCTTAACACAGTGAATCTGTGCAGGTACTGTAGTAGATATAAATATACTCAATTGTGAAATACTGTTATTCAATTGATGTTCAACATCAAGAGGGGCTTGATGGTAAAATAATCATTAATGCCCGGTCTTTTATTGGCATCTGTTAGAATTTGCCAATATAACTCTCTAAAGGCCAGATAATTTTTTGTATTACCACCTCTAGGGTTATCTTTAACTATCTCTAAAATGGCAAATTCAAATACATGTTCATTCCCTTCAGTTATAACGTGCCTAGCAAGTGCATTCTTAGTATCTTGTTTTTTTATACAATATAAGTGGGAATATATCCGTTGTCTAAAATGTCTTTCAGTCTTGCCCACATAAAAAGATGGGCAGACTGTGCATAAAGCGATGTATACTAACATCCTAGACTTACAATTACCCTTAACCGGGTAAATTCTAGTGCTGTTCTCATTTCCCAATTTTATTGTGTTCTTGATACAAATACTATTGCACTGTCTGCACGTCCCACATCTCGATGTATGTGTACTCTCAATGGGTTTCAAATTGCCACCTTTTTCAAGTATTTTCTTAACATTCAATCCCATTTTATTCACAAATTTGGGTTCTGTCCCTAATATCCCAACAACATCTGGATCGTTCAACAAAGGTGCCAATTTTTAATTAAAATGTTCTTAATATGTTGACTATAAGGGCCAAATTCTAAAATACAAGCTCTATGAAATGTGGTAACTTTAACTACTGAGACATCCTGATTTGTGTCCTGCTTGTCCAAAATGTTAGTATCAGCCATTATACTAGATGTACTGTTTGTCCCTAATATAGGTTTATATTTTACGCCCCATTGACTTATCACGTATGCTGATATATCCACCATCAAATCATTATCATAACCTCTATCCAAAAACAGTGATGTGATGTAATCAATTTCCTTGACCATGTCATTGTAGTTGGAACACATTCTAACTGCCCTAACACACTGTCCTTTATAGATGTTTCTCTTCGTTTTTCTGGGATGGTAACTATTAAAGTTCACATAAGAGTTAGTAAATGTGTCCTTTCTATACACTGTAGATTTTAATATGTCCCCCTCAGCTGTAATCAGAGTGTCCAAATAAGGCACTCCTTGTTTATTAACCAATGATGTGAATTTTAAGTAATTAGTACTACTGTTAATGTAATTAATAAATGCCTCAAAGGACTCTAGATTCCCTTTCCATAATATATATATGTCATCTAGGAATCTAGAATAGTGTGCAAGGGAATTCACATAAATCCCACTCAATACATGTAGTTCTTCCCATTCAAGCATGACCAGGTTGGATATGGGAGCCAGCCATCCCATAGCCACCCCCCTGGTCTGCTTGAATATTTCCCCTTCATGAAAAATAAAGTTGTTATCTAAAATAATACTCATGAGCTCTGCCAATAGTTGACTTCTATCCCACGACATTGTTGTATGTTTTCTCAGACTATTGGTAAAAGCTTCAATGCCTTCATCCATAGGGATGGAACTGAATAAATCAACTACATCTATAGTACTGAATAAAATGTCATGATGATACTTATTGACAGGAAAATGTGATAAAAATTCCCAAGAATCCTTTACCAGATGTTTCACTTCCTTATAAATAGGCTTCAATAACGTGTCAATTACCACACCTATTGGAAACGTTTTGGACCTACTTCCTGAAATAATAGGGAAAAGGTGGATTCACCTGATTTTTATGTACCTTAGGAATCCCTATGATGGTAGCTAGGACTGGATGTTCAACTGTCATATACCTATACATTTCTTCAGAAATACGGTGTTCCAAAAGGTACTCTTCAAGGTACATGTCTATTCTATGGTACGCTATATTTACCTCATTAATTGAGGAAGTAGAATAATTGCCTGAATGATGTAAGATGTCCAGGATGCTGGCATTGTAACTAATGGTGTCAAATATAACTATGCCGCCTCCTTTGTCAGGTTTCATAATACGTACATTTCTGTCCTTTTGTAATTCCAGTAAAGTATTCCTCTCCTCAAACGTTAAATTCTGCTTAATATGACACTTACTTTTATGTTTATGAAGTCTATAGATCTCACTACTTGATCATATAATTGTACACTAGGATGACTTATTGGGATGAAAGAACTGGGCTTTTTCAACCCCAGTATGCCCGTACTATATCCTTGATCGTTCTCCTCATTATTACTAAACATAAGTGCCAGATTTAATTTTCTAGTATATTTCTTAAATTCTAATATATTGTCAACCAGATTGAATTTAGGGGTTGGAATAAAATTAAATCCCTTGGACAAAAGGTCAAAATGTGTTGACCTTAATTTCAAACTACTAAAGTTGTATATTTTGAAACTTTTATATTCATTAACTGCATTGTTAGTCACAATACCAGTTTCTTCCAAGGGGATAAATGCACTATTCCTTTCATCCATCATATTTACCATTTCTTTTTCCACTTCCCTACTTTCTTCCATTTTAAGTTAAATTAACTTCTCAACAATAATAATGCTAACAATAATGCGCTTATATGAAAATGCTCGACCCGTATTCATGAGGCTCTATTACCAGCCTCAGAAATGGTCGTACAGTGAAACAATAATTATTAGTTCGTTCCATGAATGGTATTCAAGATATTAATTATAAAATATGTATATGTTTGTAAATACATGAAATACCAACAATCATGTACATGTTTTCTTAGTTAACCTACAACAATGTCTCTAAAAATAATAACAAAGAATTGTTAAAAATAATACAATAATGGATAATAAATAAATAATTAAATAATTAATTTAATTAATAATCCTTAAAAATTGAATATAAAACATATGTGTGTATATAAATATTCACATTAAATTAATTTTAAAATAAGGTCAAATGTTAGATGTAAAATACTTATTATAAAAATGATAATAAATAATTAAATTATTAATTAATTAATTGATTGAATAAATAAATAAATATTGTATTAAATAACAATAAGAGAAATTTTTATCTCACTAATGATTTTAACTTTAAAATACTACCGATGGATAAACAATTATTCAACCCTGGCCAATTATTTGCATTCAATCTTAATTGCCATTCGAGCTCACGTCTTTCTAATAATAATTGCCAAGCACCACCTCTAATATCTACCTTCAGGACGCCCAATACTACAAAATCTGAAATTGTACATGTGTTTATACTAATATGTTTAGCTAAGGCATTTAATTCATTTCCATCTCTTTATAGCCCTTATGTGTTCACCTACACGCTCTTTAAATTTCCTTTCTGTTTTACCTATGTAAAATGAGGTGCAATCGTAACATAAGGCACAATAAACAACTTTTTCTGTATTACAGCAAGCTTTGTCCTTTAGACAAATCTTAATGTTTATCGTCAATCTCATTAGTTTCAAATACATAGTTACAATATTTGCATCTACCACATCTAAAAAGTTTTTCCATGTTTTGTTTTATACATATTTTCCAAGTGTTTTTCAAGTTCGTACCTTTTTGTAAACTATAGATGGAGTGTTAGCAAAAAGAGAATGTAATGTTGAATCCGCCTTAATAAGCTGCCAATTCTTCCTTAAAATGTTGTTTATAGAAACACTATCAGAATTAAAAGTTGCAATAAAACTCTTAGTAAATTGTAACATTCCTGTGTTATTAGGTGTTTCAATGTTGGTTTGAATCATTGTAGTGTGATTGTTAGTGTCATTATCCAAGTTTAATACATTTGAACTCGATGTGTTGAATGTAGTTTTTTCTACCTGGTTTAATAAAGGTGTAAAATATAAATTATCTCTTTTGTAAACTACTTCGTTCATGATATTGTATATTAATTTGTCAGGATAACCTCTATTTTTAAACATATCACACATATTCAAACATTCAATTATGAAATCATCTCTTTTACTAATCATTCTAGAGGCCCTAACAAATTGGCCTTTTAAAACTGCTCTCTTCTGAGTGTAAGGATGGCAGCTGTTAAAATGCAAAAAGCTATTGCTATATGTTTCTTTTCTATATATTTTAGATTTGAACTCTCCTTTCGTAATGTCCTTTTCCAATAAAACATCTAAGTAAGATATGGAGGTGGAATTAGTGGTAGCTGTAAATTTTAAAAAGGTGGTTGTTGAGTTGATATAGTTTAAAAATTCATCTAATTTATCACAATTACCATCCCACAAAATAAATATGTCGCCCAAAAAACGTAAATAAATTTTACAAAAATTAAAAAATGTTGAATTAAAAACATACCGCCTTCTCCCACATGTACATTACTATATTTGCATAAAGGCCTCCACACGGAGACCCCATAGCCACTCCTTCACTTTGCAAATAAATGTTATTGTTAAAAATTATAAAGTTGTTTCTTAAAATAATGTCTATAAGTTGATCAAACAAATTAATTCTAGTTTGATTTAAACCCTTTTCATCCAAAATGAATTAAACCAATCTGTACCAATGTCGTAAGGAATGACAGAATATAAATCTTTGACATCGATAGTGACAAATATATCATTCACATTTATATTCAGTAGAACCAATTGTGGATAAAAAATCCCATAAATCTTTCAATAAATGTTGAAAAATAACATAACACAACAATAAAAACACAACAATAAAATAAAAGCATTCTATAGCTATGTCAAGAATCTCAAAGGCAACACCCAGATCTGCTCTGAGTTACAACACAATGGCAAGAAAATTATAGAACCAACTGATATTGCCACCATCCTGGCAGATAGGTTCAGTACTAACTTTACCCCCCCCCCTCACCCCCTAAAGGGCCCATGTCTATACCAGAAGATTGCAGAGTCTGTATTCACAAATACATAGGTAAAAACTGCACTCTCTAAAACCAAGAACACAACATCCATGGGACCAGATAACATCCCAGGCTGCATTTTACATGAACTTTAGAATGAACTGGCTCCTCACCTAAGTACTATGTTCAGTCATAGCCTCATGTCAGGCTTTGTCCCCAGTGAATGGTGCACAGCAACAGTTAACCCACTCCACAAAGGGAGAGCCACCACAGACCCCAGGAAATATCACCCTATTAGCCTGATGAGCCTGGCCTGCAAGGCCATGGAAAGTATCATCATGGAACTTATAAACAAAGACATTGGTAACCTCCAAACTCTGGACCCCACCCAGTCCGGGTTTATGAAAGGCAGATCATGTGTCCTGAACCTGATTGATTGATTTCTTTGAAGCAGTCACCAAAGCTGTAGACGATGGTAAGGTGGTTCACACAGCCTATCTTGACCTCGCCAAAGCTTTCGACACCATCCCCCATTCTGGAATTATAGATAATCACTAAAATAGGTATAAATCCCTATGTCACAAGATGGGTTGCCACCTGGCTCACTGACAGAACCTATACTGTAAAAGTTTATCTGAAGAAGTTCATGAAAAAGTGTATGAACTTAAGCGTCATTATATTGAAAAACACTAATAAACTAAGTCATTTTAGAGGTTGGTTAGCTGCCTTCCATATATCTTCTCAGTTGGTTTTATTGTTTGAGTGTTTGGTTATTGGTCCATGGCTTTGTGCCACACTGTAAAAGTTGCAGACTCCAACCGACTTCAAACCAGTGACAAGTGGAGTATCACAGGGTTCAGTCCTGGGTCCTCTCCTGTTTGGTATCTACTTCTCTGAAGTACAGGCTAACACAGAAGATCTCTGGCTAATGAAGTTCACAGATGACTACAAACCAGGAGCCATAGTCAAGTCCCCAAATGATGTGGACATCCCACGGAAGGGCCTCACTGAGACAGATGCCTTGTGTCAGAGCCATGGCCTCAAGCTCAGTGCCAAAAAACTGCATTGTCATCTCCTTTGGTAAAAAGTCTGTACCCATGAACTACCACATAGGCAGCAGTCTGCCTAACACTGAAAGTGTGATAAGAGACCTTGGGATGCAGGTGAACAGTAGTCTCTCCTTTGATCACATCGCCACAGTGGTCAGGAAATCCTTCTGTGTGGCACACCTCATCATGAAAGGATTCTCATCCAGGAAAAGAGTTGTTCCCCTCTACTCATCACTCATTAGACCCATTATGGAGTACAATGCACCTTTTGGAATGCACCTCACAAGACATCTACAACAGCTGGAAAGGCTGCAAAAGTACCTCACAAAGAGGATTACTGGCCTCAAACAGATGCCGTATGCTGACCATCTCAAAAAACTCTAGCTTTACTCCATAGCATATCGCTTACTCCAAGGTGATCTCTGCCTAACATAAAAAGCTGTGTCAAACCCAGAGCTGTTGGACATGCTCCATCTAAAGAAATCCAAATCCCTCCAAGCTACATGCTCTAGGGACCTAAACCTTGTCACCACAATAAACAGAACATGCTTGAGAGATTCCTGTCCCAGAGACTTCCCATACTCTGGAACAAGCTATCCATCTATATCAAACAAAGCTCCTCATAGCACTCAAGAAAACTCTTGATGAGTGAATGGGAAATAGGAAATTCACCCCATGGATCACTTCTGTGGCTCTGCTCGACGGGGCACAGGAAAATAATTTTTTTGGGTGGTGAAAGCCAGGGAACCTTGCTGGCTAGGCTTGCTTAGGCCCTTGGGCTGATAGCCTAGTGCCTACCTGTGTACCTGTAATTTAGGCAGTGACATAGCAGTATGAATTTTGCTTAGATTTGGCCTTGTTCTTTATAGATTTACTGTATTTGTTCACCATGGTAAGACCTTTAAAGGGTGCTAATGTCAAAGTAACTGAACTAAGACCATATACAACCCCTATCACTAACTATATTTGTTATATCACTTGAAGACCTTCTTTTCTGAAACTTAAACTGCTCATCTTTCTGACTATGTGCCCTCAGCTAAAGAGGCTTTGGAAGTCCTGCAGATTTCTCCTTGCTACTGTACCTTTAAGGCAGGTGTGGTGGATTAAGATGTTCTTCATGTTTCACTGTTGCAGTCATTACTCTTGAGTTATCCTGCTGGCAGGCTACCCTCAGTCGGCCTGAATTTCAAAGTCTTGGTCCAGCGTTAGTTGTTGTCACCTCATTCCTGACGTCAGTGTGCCAGGGGTATAAAAGATGCAGCCGATGCCATTTTCTTCTGTCTTTCTTGCCGCGCTGTGCCCGAAGCAAAAGCAGTTTGCAAGTGCCGGTCGGCCGACTCCTGAGATTTTCGTGTTCGAATTTCAGATCTGAAGTCTTCATTAAAGCTAAGTACCCCATTGGAGAAACTTTTTTCTTGCTCCAGACTTATGTCAAAAAGTTAATAACTATTTCTTGTGGGAAGCAAATACCTCATAAGGACTTTAATTCTTACTGAATTCCTTGCCTAGGCCCTGATCACGACATTGCTAGTTGTCGGTTTTGTGCTA
The DNA here is from genome assembly GCF_019279795.1 of Protopterus annectens. Taxonomy (NCBI): domain Eukaryota; kingdom Metazoa; phylum Chordata; order Ceratodontiformes; family Protopteridae; genus Protopterus; species Protopterus annectens. The sequence goes on from NC_056732.1 coordinate 1,916,150,973, forward strand.
GATTTAACCAACGCACTATTAAGCGTTGGTATGATTTTGCATTTCACTATTTTGGCAGAAGATTTAATTATACGATGTCGGATAGCCATCCGACTACCGCAATTTACAAAAAACGCAGAGAAAAAGAAAGACAGGCATCCGAGGTCTAAAACAGATGAAGCTTCTTCTAAGCCAGTTGCTGGGTCACCGGTTCTCAGTGAGGTACTTTTGCAGCCCCTGACGACTGCAAATTTAGACCCGCAGGCTGCTACCGATGTCCATGACGAGATGACCAGGCCTCTGGAAACTCAAGGTATTGGACCTGGAAACTATTCCCTCAGATGGGTCTGGAGCCACTGAGTAGGCATCGGCTTCTGAGGGTGTTTTCAGACCTAGTCAACTATATGTTAAAGCGACTTCAAATGATACTGATTGCCCCAGACTGGCCACGCCAGTACTGCTATCCAATCCCACGGAGCTTGTCTCAATGCCCAGCCTGGACCTTACTTCAAATACCTCATCTACTGTCTCAACAAAACAATCAGATCCTGCACAGCCAACTCAAGACCTTAAACCTGGCAGCATAGCGGGTAATGTAATCATACAAAACATGCCCCTCACTAAAGTGGTGATGGATGTCATTTTGGAGGCCAGGAGGCCCAGTACCAGAAAATCTTATGCTGGAAAATGGAAAAGATTATGTGCTTGGAACCAGGCACAAGGATTTGACACAGCTGTACCAAATATTCCTCAGATTTTGCAATACTTAACTGAGATGCTGGACAAAGGCCTATCCTTTTCATCAATAAAAATGCATGCCTCTGCCATTTTGGCTCATTACAATACAGAGCCACCTATATTTTCTCATCCTTTATTAAGGCAGTACCTCAGAGGAGCTAAAAACCTAAGGCCTCCAAGAAGATCACCAATACCTGCATGGGATCTCAATTATGTTTTGGAAAAGCTCACCCTGCCTCCTTTTGAGCCAGCTGCTACAGCTGATATAAAGTACTTATCTTGGAAAATGGCTCTGCTCCTAGCAATAACCTCTGAAAGATGAGTCTCAGAGTTTCAGGCACTCATTGCTGTGGAGCCTTTTTCATTTTTTATCCAGACAGGGTTTCTCTGAGGACAAACCCGACATTTATGCCTAAAGTAGTGTCCAGAGTGGCCCTGAACCAAACAATTCATCTGCCTACCTTTTATCCAAATCCACAGAATAAGGGGGAGAGAATTCTGCATTCTTTGGACATAGACAACTATGCTTCTACTTGAACAGAACCAAAGCTTTCAGAAAGACAGAGCAATTACTAGTGGCATATGCTGCAGGACCACAAGGAAAGGCCATCTCAAAGCAGACTATTTCAAAGTGGATAGGCCACTGCATTCGTTTCTGCTATTCACAATATGGCAAGCCAGTGCCTAAGGGCATTAGGCCACATTCAACCAGAGCAGCAGCCACCTCAGCAGCCTTCCTTAGGGGAGTACCAACTAAAGATACTTTATAGGCTGCTACCTGGAGTTCAGTATATAGCTTTACAAAGCACTATAACTTACCACTGTACTCTAAATCCAGGGCAGGCTTTGCCACTGCAGTCCTGCAGGGCATCTTAGCCACCCCTAATGCTATTTAGTGTCAGCCTCCCAACCTTAGCTTTGGGATTCAACCCAAGAGTAATGACTGCAGCAGTGAAACATGAACATAGTACAGTTGTGTACACTTACCATAAATGTAGATGTTAGTGTATTCACTGTTGCAGTCCAGGTTACCCACCCACCATCCCTTTTGTTTTTGCTGGAACGTATCTTTACTTCTCTATTCTCTACAACCTATGTGGCGTATTTGCTTGTAGATTAAGGTAAAGTTTATTTTGGTGCATGTATGTCTTGGTTACATATTGTTAACCTACCCTTTTGGTGGCACCTGACATCTGGGGCAAAAAGAAAATGGCGTTGGCTGCATCTTTTCTACCCATGGGGTACTGACGTCAGGGACGAGGTGATAAGTGATGCCGGACCAAGACTTTGGAATTCAGGCCGACTGCAGGTAGCCTGCCAGAAGGATATAACCCAAGAGTAATGACTGCAACAGTGAATACACTCTAACATCTACATTTATGGTAAGTGTACACAACTGTACTTTGTATCTCTGTCCCTTGAAAAAAGTTGCTCTCTAACTTATTGACATTCATTTTGTAATGTTCTAAATGCTACCCACAATAAGACCCTTGATTGTAAACCAGCTTTTTGATTGTAAGCCTTGATTGTAAACTCTGTTGCATATCTTTTCCATTTTTTTAGCTTGCTGACATTGCATTGGAGCCATAGGAGGTGCTGTACTCCCACTGACAGTATGGTGCATCATTAGGAGGTGATGCACTCCCACCAACACTGCAGTGCATCATTAGGATGTGCTGCATTCCCACTGCCACTGCAGTGCATCATTAGGAGGTGCTGTACTTCCACTAACACTGCAGTGTATTGTTAGGAGGCTCTGCACTCCCACTGATACTCCAGTGCAGCTTTAGGAGGCAGTGCACTCCTACTAACATGATAGACCATCATTAGGAGGTGCTGTACACCCACTGACACTGTGTAGTGCATCATTAGGAGGTGCTGTGCTCCCACTGATCCTGCAGTGTGGCATTAAGAGGCTCTGCATTCCCACTTAGTGTGGTACAGCATTAGGAAGCATTGTATTCCCACTGACACTGTGGTGCAGCATTATGAGGTGCTGTATCCCAGTGATACTGCTGTGCAACATTAGGAGGTGCCTTACTTCCACTGACACTGCAGTGCAGCATTATGAGGTGCTGAAATCACACTAACACTGCAGTGCATCACTCTTTCTGACACTGTACTGCATCTGTTTCTCCCACTGATACTGTGGTACAGCATTACAAGGTGCTGCACTCCCACTGACACTGCAGTGTAGTATTAGGAAGTGCTACCCTCCCACTGACACTGTGGTGCAGCATTAGGAGGTGCTGTACTCCCACTGACAATACAGTGCAGCATTAGGTGGTGCTGCACTCTAACTGACATTCCATTGCAGCATTAGGAGGTGCTGCACTCCCACTGACACTACAGTGCAGCATTAGGAGGTGCTATACTCCCACTGACACTGATGCAGCATTAGGATGTGCTGCACTCCTACTGACACTGTAGTACAACATTAGAAGGTGCTGCAGTCCCACTGACATTGCATTGCAACATTAGGAGGTGCTGTACTTTCACTGACACTGTGGTTCAGCATTAGGAGGTGCTGTCCTCCCACTGACAATGTGGTGCAGCATTAGGAGGTGCTGCACTTCCAGTGACACTGTGGTGCAGCATCAGGAGATGTTACACTCCCATTGATACTGTGGTACAGCATTAAGAGGTATGGCACTCCCACAGACACTGCAGTGCAGCATTAGGAGGTGCTGCACTCCCACCAACACTGCAGTACAGCATTAGGAGGTGCTGCACTCCCACCAACACTGCAGTACAGCATTAGAAGGCACTGCACTCCCACTGACAGTGCGGTGCAGTATTAAGAAGTGCTGCACTGCCACTGATACTGTAGTGTAGCATTGAGTTGTTACTTTTCCAGTGATAATGCAGTTCAGCATTAACAAATGTTTCACTCCCGAGTGTGTCATTGCTTAGATGAGGTGTTACTCTGACTTCCCATCTGCTTGAGCTGATGGTAGCTTCAGTAGATATAAAAAATGTTATGGTACCTATCAAAACCAGTAGGGGTATTTTGCTGATACTCTAGCCAAGTTTCACATACACCAGAAACAGCACATTTGGTCTCCCCTAAAAAACACTAAATAATTGCAGTTATTGTTGGAGTTAGTCTAGTGGGACAAACTCAAACAATAAATGATAAATAAAACAAAATTAGTAAAAAAATAAAAATTATGAGTAGTTCAACAGTGTGCTAAATTTAGTAATCAATAAAATGTCTGCCTCCCCAAAATATAAAAAATAGACTATATTTTAGTTTCAAAATAAGCATTTTAATCTATCAATACACTTTGTCAGACTGTGATAGTAATTTAGACCACTTGATCCAAAAATATGTATTTCTTTTTTCTGGTACCTTGCCTTTTATATACTTACCTGTAGTGAAGTTGTCACTTTTCTACTTTCTGTTACACTAATCTTTTACATAACTCCTTGGTGAATAAAGTATTTACTTGTTGCTTGATTCATTTTAGTTTTATCCCAGGATTCGGTAATGCCTGCACTAAGTGTACACTGTTCTGAGTGAACAGACAGCACAGATAAAACTCACACCTTCTTCCTAATTTTTGTTTTCTTATGGATGTGTGCTGCTTTAAATACTGACAGGGATTCATAAAGGTTACTGAAAAAGTCTCGACTTCATGTACACTTAGCGTAATCTTTCTGAGTGACTAGAAAACACAAAAAATGCAATAAGAATGTACCCCAGGGTTCATGATTCTCCGAGCAAGAATAAGGCTATTCTTGCACGGAGTGGTTCGTGTCCATGTAGAATAGCATTGCACCTTGCATATGCATGAAGGCATGCTGTTGTTTAATCTACATGGACACGAACTGTGAACGAGTGCAGGGGACATGTCCGAGTAGTGCTTGCACAATACACACACCCCCTGCACTCCAGAGTTGTCATAAGGCAATTTAAAGCATCTACAGTTGTCTGCAGACACTGGTGAAATGTAAGTGTCCATGGACAAAACAAGGAAAGCATACCTCCCAACTGTAGATATTTTTGCAGACTGTCCAGATATCTGCCTTATATGTTAGGCCCATCCTTCATAAAAGTGTGGCTTTATGGCAAATTAATGGCAAATCTGGAGTTAGAAAAAATGACAGTCATTTGAGTTTTAGGCTGCATACCCTTTTGAAAATTCTCGCTAATGCAAAGCTTGTTGTCCAGAATGGTGCAGAAAGCAATGCACATATCCCTATAGTAAATAAAATTAAAACACATATTTATTTATTTTTTTCTGTCTGCAATAAAGTTTAAGCATAGATGAGCAGGTCTGTGCATCACGCAGCTACGCTCAGTCTAGATTACACATCACAAGGAGCTAAATAGAAATATACATCCAAAGTACAAAATGCGAGATAATGTAGTGGTTAGCGTGTCCACTGTGCATGTAATCATTCATGGTTCGATCCCCAGTAAAGACAAACTTTTATATGTGAAAGCTGTACTTTTTATATAATTAGGTAGTAAATAACATATATTTGTTAACCATAGTAGTGTAGTAGGTCCAAATGTGAGGTGTTAGTCTAAAGTTGTGAAACCCCCATATAAACACAAGTGCCCCATATAGTATAGTCACACAAAATGTAATGTCATGAAAGCACATAGGGGATGTTATGGAAGGTCAACATACATATCATAACCTGTCATTAATGAGGAATGAACCCCACAATCCTGATAGCATTGTTCAGCTTTCATTTTATGGACTAAGGTGTGCTCAGCTAAGCTTAGCCTGTGTAAGCATTGCTTAAATGTAAATGCTAAGCAATAATTAACATAGCTAAGCAGATTTGTGCATTGGTAAACAGTGCTTAGCATCTACCCCTTTAAGCAATGCTTACCTTAGCTGAGCGGGTTTGCCCATAGCTTAGCTCAGCATATTCAAAATCGTCCAGTTATGGCAACGTGCAGGAATTCAGCCCTATTTAAACCCTGCAGGTAGGAATACAGCAATAACCAGTTGTAGCTCATCACTGTAGGCACAATGGCTGGCGTTTGTAAGGGTATGCACTTTCGGGCACAGCACTGTGGCATTCAGGAGTCAAGGGTCATGGTTGGACTCCTTGTAAAAAAACATGAAGGGAGACTGCTGCAGGACCAGTACCAGGGCTCCCAATACAAAGTGGAGGCCTGGGACCATCTCAAACATGGTCACACCAGTGGTACTGGCATCCCTCAAACTGATGAGCAAGTCCAGCACCATTATGCTGACCTCAAGAATAGGAAAATGGAGCTCTTGGACCAGTGGACCCAAGACACGCAGGCAGAGAATGTCCCAGAAGTGTGTAAGTATCATTATAAATTATTTTGTGTAATAAAGTTCAGCTTGAGTATGCAAGTGATAGGTATGCATAAATGTTTTTTTATCCCCTTTACAGCTGCAGATGAGAGAGCCATGAACATCAACACCCATGCAGGCAGGTTGCTAAGGCTACACTGGAGGCTGCTGAGTAAAAATCTGGCTTGTAGTATTCAGGGTAAATAAATAGCAAATAGTAGTCGAATAAAGGAGTGTTATCAGGTTAATAAAGGTTTGCGTACTCTTGATTAAAATTAAAAAAAAAAAAATAGACTGTTGTGTTTATTTAGTTCTGTTGTAGAAATGTAAATGTGAACCGGCTCTATACAGCAACCATGCCTCTGACAGCAGGAATGAAGTGCGGCCCAGTATACCAAGATTGTGGAGTATGAAAACAGGTGATCAGTGTAATTAATTGTGTCATGCAGCAAGATGTGAAGTCTGAATAGAATGTATCAAATAGTAAAGGCTATCTCCTGCAGCAGTGCTTTGTGTTAATCAATTGCTTTCCAGAATGTAATATGTCGAAGTATGAATACTAGTGTTGACAGCTTTGCAGATGCCCATAGTGTTACATTTGTAGTGAAATGTGAGATTCTGTAGGACAGAACATACCTATGGCTGCTGAAGAGGACATAACTTTACTTCCTTCCCAGAATAAATGATTATTGTGTTGCATTGGAGTTGCTTATGCTTAGTTGGTAAGATGCTTATGTATTTTTGGTATAAAATAACTGTTGAATGCAACCATTCATGAAATGTCAACACATATATTTTGTCTGAAAATTGCAGTAGAGCTGTCATTATCTAGGTTTTTTTCACAGGACACAATTGCCCAAAGTGTGACTGTCCCTTGCAAAGAGGGAAAGGTAGTAACCGTAATGAATACACAGTAAAATAATTATCTGCATGCTTGCATGTTACAACTGCAAGGTCAGATTGTGCAAACCAGAGAGAACTAGGGAGAAATAAGTCAAGCAAAACTTAGCAGTAGCTCTGTGTGTTGAACCTCAGCCTTGTAGCACCTTTTTTCACAAATGGACACGGTTCGAATCCTGGCAGTGGTAGTAACCAGTGTGTACATTTTCACAGAACAATTATTGAATTTGTGTAGAAACAGTCAGGTACTATTAACAGAAAATTTGTCCACAGTTCTGCCAAGTAAGGAAAGTTTTGTTTTATCTGTAATAAGGCCTTACTAACCAACTATTTCTGAACAATACTTCTACTGTCTAACACCAAGGCTAAAAATGACAGCAAGATAAGTATAAACACCAAGCACTTTGTTCCAATACATGTCCCTCAAGTGTCATGCCATCGCGGTTAGTGGTCACTGCTGCCAATAACCAGGGAGACAAACAGAAACCCCAGCAGAGTATGTCAGAAACACACCCAGCATTGCTTTGCACCCCAGTCAGTGTCACATATTAACCATGTGTAGGCATATTTAACTGTGAGTTAGCATCGCTTAGTGTCATGAAAACCTGCTTACAACTGCTCAGAAGTGCCTTAATCACTCTGTATCCAACAACCCTTGTTCTGTCCAGCAACAAAATAATCAGCCCAGCCAAGTGTTTGACCCAGGACCCAGTAAACTACAGTCAGACAACATACCACTACACCCTTTGAGCTGTAAGAATTACTCTTGCTTTTTCAAACATATGCAATAGAGGCATACAACAATAGTGAAAAAGCTCTGTGCAATCATTCATGTGTTGTATATAGACATATATACATACATGTGTATGTATATGTGTATATATATATATATATATATATAGAGAGAGAGAGAGAGAGAGAGATTTATATATATATATATATATATATATATATATATATATATATATATATATATATATATATATATATAGATAGGTCTGCTTGTGTTTGTCAAAAACACAGTTTGTAGACGAACAGAAGAGCGAACCCATTTAAGCGAAAGTACACTACATCAAAAGTACACTTTCACAAAAGCCGGTTCTCTGTTGCACATTACAGTGGGGATAAGGAAATATATTCTTTTCCCCACTGTAGTGCTATCTTACAGTTAGTATATTTAAGTAGGGGGGGTGCAGGGGGGCTTGTCCCCCTTCAAAATACTGTCTTAAATATTGTTTTTAGTTTTTTCCAGTTCAGAGAACTGGCTTTTGCGAAAGTGCACTTTCGATGTTGTGCACTTTTGCTTAAATGGGTTCGCTGTTCTGTTTGTTGATAAACTGTGTTTTTGGTAAACAGAAGTAGACCCATATATATATATATATATATATATATATATATATATATATATATATATATATATAAATATAAAAACGAAGAGGTATATATCTATACCTATATATATATATATATATATATATTTAGTTTCTTAACATGCAGTGCAAGACTAATGTACAAAGACTGTACAAAGGGTGGGGAATGGGCCACATATAGGGACATAATCAGAATATTGCTGTCATAACTGAACAGTTGTACAGCAACAGGGTGTGTATTAGCAGAACCTTCTGAAGGATATGAGGACAGGAACTGACATGCATGTTATTATTCACTGACATAAATCCTTGGATCATAGCAGTGATTTCCCAGACAAATACAAATAAACTGTGGAACTGAACCAAAGTCTGGATCAAACACCTGGGCATTCTGCAAACAGCCTGGCAATGGAGAGGTATGCTTAGAACCCTTTAGTGCAATGAATCTGGAACAAACCAGACAAAGTGGGGGGGCAAAGGCATGATGATAGAGACATTATGTGAGTAGATAAGCTGAGAAAGTTGTACTAACACTGTTTCTGCTCAGATATACTGACAGAATTATCACAAGTCTGGGACTTAAGTACTCCTGATTATGTAGTGACCCCAATCCTGACATCAGGGAAACTGCACTATGGTTCCAAGCACTGTCCACACTATAAGCAGACTAACATAAGACAGCCCAAGTCCAGCTCTGGGTCTGTACACATGTATTTGCAAAGATAATACACTGCAGGGATATTACTATCTACTGACGGCATTATCCAGTGTTCCCTACTACAGCAGCATGCACAGTCAGATAGAAAGGGTCCATGACACTCGCATGTGCCCCCCACCTTACACAACCCAAACAACATATAGACACTATACTTCTACACAACCTTGACAGTTCATTAACAATGGCCAGAGATGCACAGACACAAGCAAATAAGATCACACGTGAGGGACCCTACAGCTGTCTTTGAGTGCAAACTAGAGACATCCATCAAGGCTCGAGTAATAAAACAGACAATCACATTTTACATGGAAAAGCATTGTTAAAAGTACTATTGTAGTAGCAAAATATGTGGTATATTATTATTGCCACCACGGTAGTGTAGCTGGTGTACAATGGAAATGTGAGGGGCATATAAGCTGTGAAACCACCCATGTATACACAAGTGTCCCATACAGGACAGTCACACCCCTTGCTACTGTAATGACAGCACATATAGGCATGTTATGTAAAGGAATCATATACACTTGCTCAGCAGCAATATAAAAAACTTGTAGGTCTTGAAACTCAGGAACTTGTACACAATATTCACAGCACTTAACCACTAAGCCATCTGAGCTGCAGGATTTTTATGATGTTTTTTTTTACAAACATATCATGCAGTACATGTGGAATCAGTAATGATTCAAATGATACACACACACATATATATATATATATATATATTCATATACATTTACATATAGAAAGAGAAATAGATATACATTTTATGTCCCTAACTTGCAGCGCTGACCCCAGAGCACCTTAGTACAAGTCTATACCAAGCCAGATGAAGTGGGGGGACAAGTCTATACATATATAAACACATTGTAATGATACAAAGGGACCCATGTCACTGACATCTGCTGTCCCCCCTCCCACTACACAGTATGCTGCTACAAAATCAGGATAGTCAATACACAATGGCCAATCATACACTGGCCTCTTAGCAATATAACTGAAATGACTGAAGATAGTAAAATGAAAAACAACCACCCAGTAATCCACACAAATGTTTTTAATGTGTTTTGCCTTCAAGTATTGCAACATTACAAACAAAGTGCCTTAAATACAAGAAGCAATTAACACTTAATTACATATTTAATTAAACAGCCTCCAATTACACTCCTCAGTTAAACCCCTAGGGTATAAAGTATCAAATGTTAAAATGTAAATTGATTCTTTACATAACAGTGGTTCTGTTATAAGTGTTCTATCAAAGTGAGAAACAGACCTTTTCAAAGACAGTACCTTGTAACCCACTACTGCCCCCATGGTGAAATGTATGAAAAGTTATAGCTGTATAACATTTGCCCTTCTAATTAATATGTCTCATGTTCTAACAACCTACTTTTAAAATATGTCTTACTATTCTGCCCATCAACCTATTGACTGTACAGGGTTCCACATGCTGTCCAGCCTTTGCACTCATATGTATGGCCCCTACCTCACAACATGTGTGAGATTCCACAACATCACTGGGATGATAACATGAATGACAACACTAAATAATAATAGACCATACCTGTCAACCTCTCACTGCATGACATCTGGACAACGCCTGGCATATGTGGAGGATAGAGGCCAAAACACATGTCATATTCGAAATATTGCTGTTATACACTGATAAAGTTGCTGGTTTTACAGGGTTGGTTACAACATATATTTTCTGAGGGATATGAAGTCAGAAACACAAATGGATGTTGCCATTTACTGATAGCAATCACCAGAGTATGCCACTGATTTGCCAAGGACAACACCTGTCTGTGGACACACCACACATAACGGGCAAACCTCTGGCCATTATGTGGATAGCCCCTACAGTTCACAGATATGCAAACACACCTTTCAAAAGCCATGCAGAACTAGCATGTGCACACAAACCCTGTAAAACCTAAGTTTGTAACCTTCTCCACCATTTAGTTGGCCTCTCTCCAAACATTTTGTTGTAAGAGTTATTCCCACCTGCTGTCTGTAACACTCTGTACTTCACACATCTCCAGGATGTCTTCTTCAGAGGCAAGGTAAAGGGACAACGCCAACATGAAGTTTTCAATTATAGTAGTGTGTTGCCATGACATTGGCTATTGGAAGGACTGCACAGCTGCTCTGCATGCAGTTAGCAAGTGGGGAGCACCACTTGGTACACAGGCCATCAGCTGGTCAAGAGCATTACCTACAAAAGGCAAGCAGACACCTATTCAAACCAGCTGTCTACCAGTACTCAACACTGAGAAGAAAAGAAGTGGAGCAACTGTCTGATACAACCTACTGCAGTGTTAAAAAATGGTATGTGAAACACATAAGCATGTAATTGAATGTAGTATGTGTTGTCTAATAATGGGAAATAGGAGTATGAAGGAATTATGTCTGAACAAGACTTGCTGTAGTGATGCCCTGCTGAACAGCACCTATGGCCATAGCATCTGGCTCTGCTGTGACATAGAACACAGCTGAGGACCTTGACTCACCCCAGGAAAGGACAGCTCACATGTGACAACCATCGAAGTGTCTGTTAAACACTACTGACTATGCCACTGCTAGGCCAGCTACAGGGATATTGTACATATCCGTATGCTACCTGTGAATATGAGTATGATACACGTTTGTTGTGTAAATCTAAGAGAACTATATAGAGCATATGCATATTAAATTACTGTTGCAGAAGTGTGTGCTGAACTGCATGTGATACTCTACCATGTTCTGCTGGACAATAAGCAGATTTGTGGCTGATATCTGTAGTCACATACACATGCAGTCGTGTTATGCCAGCCAAACAATTGACAAGTATGTGAGCAATGACATCCTATCATAATAGCGTAGTTATGGCTGCTGGACATCATCTTTAGTTATCACTGTGATGTCAAAGCCTACTGTGCAATCAACTTTACTATGTATGGTGCAGCTATATTAATGCAGCGTCAATACTGATGTGCCTTTGCCACCCCTGTATGTGTGCCATTGTCCAGATGTTCTGCTATGAAAGGTTGAGAGGTATGACTGAGCAGCAAGACTGTAATTACAGTGTGCCATACTAACAGAACAGAAATGTATACCGGGTATTGCCTGGGCACATGTATGCATGCATATGTTCAGCTGGAAGGCACAAGACAAATAACATGGGTTGCAAGTAGTCAGGTAAATAGGTAGTGCATGTTGTACATGTGTGTAATATCTGTTTCAGTGATACAACAAACATAAATGTATACAGTATCTGCTTGTTGCATTGCCCTGACACCAATATGGGTACTATAATAGGCATAATTATCAGGTTGTAATCAGAGAAGTGTCCAACTGTGTTATGTCCTTCTGTCCATGCCTACGAATAACAGCTATATGAACACCTATATACAGTGGATATCAAAAGTGTACACACCCCTGTTGAAATGCCAGGTATGTGTGCTGTATGAAACTGAGACCACAGATAATCATTTCAAAATGTTTCCCACCTTGAATGTGACCCATAACCTGTACAGTTCTATTTGAAAAGAAAGAAATCTGGTTGGGGAGACAAGTTAAACATAACATATGTACTATATGCTGGTTACGTACATGTGCGCACACACAGAGTAATACCTTGTTGATGTATCTCTTCCTGTAATCACAGCATTCTGTCTTGTTGGGTACACACAAGCCATCAATTAGAGACTCTGATCACCCACAAGTAGCTGTCCTACTAGGATTTATTTGACATTTACCCAGTTGCCTGCTAAAGCAAAAGCCATGTTTTGCAGAGAGCTTACAAAGCATCAAAGGGATTCCATTGTGGAAAGTCATCAGTCAGGAGAAGAGTAGAAAAACAGTGAACAACACTGGCTATACCATGGAATACAGTGCAGACAGTCATCAAACAGTGGAGAGCATATGGGATAACAATGATGCTGATAACAGCTGAACATCCATCCAAAAGAGATGAAACAACAAGATGACAACTGGCCATGGAGGCTGCCTGGGGACCTACAGCAACACTGAAGGAGCTGCAGAAATCTCCGGCAAGTCCCGGGTGTATACCACATTTGTCGACAATCTTCTATATTCCCCATATGTCTGGCCTATAGGCCAGGGTAGCAAAATGTAAGCCTTTTCATGCACAGACAAACATCCAGGGCTGGACAAGCATTGCCAAGCACTACAGCTAGTCTCCCAAAAGCATGTTGGTACATATGTCATGGTCTGATGGGGCCAATGTTGAACCTTTGGTCCACAATTCCAAAAGGTATGTCCAGTCCAAAATCGACAATTTGCATCACAAAAAGAACACCATCCCCCTGGGGAAGCATGGTGGTGGCAGAATCATGCTTTGGGGTTGCTTTTTCTTAAGCTGGAACTTGGCCTTTAGTTAAGGTGGAGGGAATTATGCACAGTTCCAAATAACAATAATTTTTGTCCTAAAACCTATAGTCATCTGCTAGAAAGCTGAAGATGAAGAAGGATTTTACATGTCAATATGACAATGACCTCAGGCATTCATCCCAATCAACAATGGAATGGCATCAAGATGTAAAGTACAGTTTCGGCATGTGCATGCCAGTGCCCAGACCTACATCCAAGACTACATCTGTGTGTTGACCTGAATAGGGCTGCGCAGAAGAGATGCCCTCACAAATTGAAACATTTGTATTACTGTGGCAAGGTAGGTGGGCAACTATTGTCAAGTAAAGATGTGTCATGATAGACTCCAACCCAAGATGAATGAATGAATGCTGTAATCATCTCAACAGATGATTACACAATGTATCAGTTTAACGGTGTGCAAACTCATTCATCCGGCATATTGTACTGATTTTTATTTGTGTGTGTTTTCACAGAACATATTGTTATGTTTTCAATTGAATTGTACAGGCTGTAGGTCGCAGTAAAGGTGGGAATTGTGTTAAACTGAGTTATTGTGGTGTCATGTTTCAATTGCACAAATACCAGGCATTGTAACAGGGGTGTGTACACTTTATATCCCATGTAGAGGTATGGACTCAGCAGTACCTGACCTGTAAAACCAGCCTCCACCAACGTAGAGTAATCCCCTTTGGTGGCCAGCAGCAATACACAAAGCACGTAATAGGTTGCTATATTGACTGTAAAGGGACACATAGGTGCAGGCAACAACGTGGAAACAAGTCCACCACTATCTGAGCAAGCATGTAAGTTCACATGTGATTCCCTGTAAGGCTAACCATGACTACAAATTAGACATATCCACACCAACAAGGCCAGTCACAAGGGTGTCTCCACATATGTTGTCCATTTCAGAGGCAACAACACAGTTCACCCTGTACTGGTGGTAAAGCACACCTCATCCACACATGTCATGGCTAGAGGCAACCTGCATCAGACAGGTTAGGTGGGGACATCATCACCCTGTTCCCCCATTTGTATAGCAGGATATGCATAACTGTACCCATCCCCTCATCAATGGTGAGCATGTACATATTGCCTACTCATGGCAAAAACAGCAAGTCTCCATGGGGCCTGATAACATCCCTGTCTGCCTCCTTCATGAACTCAAGCATGTTCTCACTGCTCCATCACACACTATAGTCAAACACAGCCTTGCCACCATCCACACCCCACCCGCATGGAGGATGGCCACTGTCATCCCTCTACACAGAAATGAATGAAGACTAGAGGATTATGCAATTAACTTCCCATCATTGTGGGGAATGCGACACATCAGGGCCAAGAGTGTAAAGCAAACTGATATTATGATAGATTAGAGGGTCAGGGTGTAGTTGTGAGTGCTGGCAACTGATATCCACTGTTGATGTACAATATGACAACTTTATGAGGTCCTGTGATGTGTTTTCCTGTTTGTCTTCCAGGTGCAATGCCAAGGCAAAGACTGCCTACTTTCACTGAGGCAGAAACAGCACTAATCATTGAAGCTGTTACCCAACAGCATGAACTACTTTTTAGTAGGACACCTCAAGATCTGTGGGAGATAACTGCCCTGTGGAACACTCTTGTCCACAGGGTAAATGATGGCCTGCATGGCCGAAGATACCAGCAGGTCCGGCATCATGCTACGGACGTCATTTGCCATGCCTGGCAAAGAGCTGCTGCCATGGCAAGGGACCGCCTAGCCACAGGTGGGGAACCAGCCATCTAGCCTCCACTAACACCCAGCGAGGAACTCCTTGCCAACCTTGGGGCACCCGTCCAAAGCATCCCACATGAAGCTGAGGAAAGCATAGTGGAGGTGGGTTGCACCCACACAATGGATGAGGAGCATGCAGGTAACGTTCCAGTGCACATTATTAGAATACTGTTGCATATCTATTTGTATCTGTATAGTATCTACATGCATATGTCAGATAAGATAGTAGGTGTTGATGGTGTTTAGTAATGAACAGTAGTGCACATCTATGATGATGGGCAGCATATTTTGTAGTATTGTGGTTTGTACTGTTAATGTGCTGAAATGCTGCTTCTACCCTGTGCCAAGGCCACATGTGAGTCTGCTGACAGTACCTCTCTCCCACAACTGTTTAGGTCCCTCAGGTCTACACATGGGACAGCAGCATGTAGCTGGTGAGTAATGAATTGTTTTGTTGTGGTTTGCCAATAATCCATGCATGTTAAGGCCATGCTAATAATGCGTAATGCATGATGTGCATGTTCACTTTTGCTGGTGTTGACTGCAGTGCATCACAGCGGTCACCATGGGGGCATATCTGAAGGTTATGTAACATCCCTGTAGAATACTTCACAACCTGTCAGTGCAAGATGTCTGGACAGAGACCGACAAAATGGGGGGACAAATGGGCTACGGTAGGGACATGTATGAAATATTAATCTTATACAGTGGATACACACCCCTATTAAGATGCCATGTTTTTCTGATACATATATATATATATATATATATATATATATATATATATATATATATATATGTACATGTGTGTGTGTGTATGTATATATGTATATATATATATATATATATATATATATATATATATATATATATATGAATATATATATATATATGTATATATTCAACAACAGACCACAATATTACATTCCACACCCTTTCCAACCAACCTCTATTGTGACCATAACATGAACAATTGACCTGTAAGCCAGACATATATGTTATTCTACTAAATATGGGGTATGCAAATCTTACAATATGCTGGATGGATATGTGTGCACACCCTCCAAATAACATATTGTGGAGGCAGCTTGTGATGTACTGACACCATTCACTCTGGTTGGGTACGCACCTGCCATCAAGTACATGGACTCGATGTAACACAGACTAATGGTCTGCTGTCCAAGCATTATGTTCGTGACATTTACTAAGTTACCTGCAACAGAAGCAGCCATGGCTTGCACACATCTTACAGTGTGTCAAAGGGATCTCATATCTGAATGGTATCAGTCAGGAGTAGGGTACAACAACATTACCACAGCATTGCATATAGCTTGGAACACAGTGCAGGCAGTCATCTACAGGTGGATTGACTATGGGACAACAGTGCTGTTGAAAATAACCAAATGTCCCTCCAAAACAGATAAGACATGTTGATAACTGGTCAGGGAGGCTGCCAGGAGACATGCAGCAACACTGAGGGAGTTGCAGGACTCTCTGGCAAGTACTGCTCATGTACTACATGTGGCAACAATTGCCTGGAATCTGCATAGGTGTGGTCTATAGGGTAGGGAAAGTAGACAGAAGCATTTACCCATACCAAACACCATCCAGCACTGTGTATAGGTAGCAAGACATAACATCAAGTCTCCCAAAGGTATATGTTGCAATGTGTAATGGTGTCATGAGACCAAGGTTCAAACCTACAGACAGTATTGCTAAAGCTACATGTGGTGCACAAGCAACACCTAACTTCACCTGAGGACCACCATCTACATGTTGAAGATTGCTGGTGACAGTGTCCATCTTTAGGGTTGCTGTTCATTAGCTGGAACTAGGCCTGTAGACATGGTGGAGGGAATTCTGAACAGTTCCAAATAACGCTCACATGTAACCCAAAGCTGTCAGGCATCTGTGATATGGCTGAGGATGGAGAGGTGTTTCAGTTTCCAACACAACAATGAACCAAAGCATACATCCAAAGGTAGCTAGGAATGGTTCTATCTGAACACAATCACGGTTATGAATTGAGCCAGACAAAGCCCACACTCAACACTAATAGTAAATACCCAGTGTGACCTCCAAGGGCTGTGCACATGAGCTAGCCTTGCAATCTGACAGAGTTGGGGGACCTTTGTAGGGAAGACTGTCCAAGTAATGCCAAGTCAAGATGTGCCATGCAAGTTCAGAGCTATTATTAACCCCTGAAAGTGATGTTGACATCCTACAGAAAGGCCTCACTGAAACCGACTGGTGTCAGAACCATGGCCTGAAGCTCAATGCCAAAAAATGTTGTCATCCCCTCTGGAAAAACCCAGTTCCCTTGAATTACCACATCGATGGTAGTCCACTGAATACAGAAGGCATTATAAGAGATCTGGGAAAACACAGGTTGACAGCAACCTTTCTTTTGACCACCACATTGCCACTGTGATCAGAAGGTCCTTCTATGTGGCACATCTCATTGCTAAGAGTTCTGCATCCAGGAAGAAAGAGGTCATTGTCTCCCTCTACTCTTCCCTCATTAGACCAGTCATCTAGTACAGTGCCCCATTTGGCATGTACCTTACTAGACACCTGCAACAACTGGAGAGGCTGCAAAAGTACCTCACAAAGAGGATCCCAGGCCTTAAACATTTGTCCTATATGGACAGACTCAAACTCCAACTATTCTCTATCTCATATCGCCTACTTAGAGGCGATCTCTGCTTGACTTATGAAGCCATGTCTGACCCAGCTCAGTTAGAAATGCTAGTTAAAAAAAATCCCAATCCCTCCACACCACATGCTCCAGAGACCTCAACCTCATTACCACAATCAACAGAACATGCTGGAGGGACAGGTGCATAACCCAGATGCTTCCCATGCCATGGAATAGACTTCCCATACATGTCAAGTAGAGCACCTCACTGGCCCTCTTAAAGAGAAATCTTGATGAGTGAATGGGAAATAGAAAATTCACCCCCGGGGATCACTGCAGTGGCTCTACTCGACAGACACACTAGGAATTAAGGTCGGATGGCACAATGCCAGGGTAATCATATGGGCTAGGCTTGTAAAGGCTCCAGGGCCATTAGCCTAGTACACACCTATGAACCTATAATATATCTCTTTCCAGGAAGAGTGACTGCTCTAGTTCAATTAACAGGTGCTTCAACAAAGCATTGGTTTAAGGGTGTTCACACTTATGCAACTGCCATATTGTACGCATCTCATTCAGTATCTTTACAACTAACACAGTTGTTAGTTTTTTGATTGGATTGCACAGGTCGTATGTCACATATAAGGTGTGTAATGTTTTCAAATGCAGTAATGTGGTCACATTTTATATCATACAAAAGGCTGGTGTGTATGTTTATCATAGCCATGTCAAGCTTAGGTCGTTGGTTTAACCGGATTTGATTGCATATACATTCACTGCTGCTGATGGGATCTGCAAATCAAATGTATGTCATTAATTACTGACATCAGTCCTCACATCATCCCAGTCATGTGTCAGACAAGCACATAGAGGTTGTGAGGAACAGAGCAAACATAAGTACCAGACAGTTACACATTCAGCAATGATTTGTACAGTTGTGAGGTATGGTCTACAGTAGATGCCAGTGTGCTATACAGGTGCACAGCAATAATGTGTACATGGGTGCAGTGTGTGCTAGGGGAAGGAACATCACCTATTAACATGACTCATGCATCCCAGAGATGTATACTGTTAGTAATAAGGATTAAGAAAAGCTGCAATGCATGATGTTGAGGGCCATGTGTCATGCATGTCAACTGTTGGGTAATGTGAGGTCCATGTAATATGTTTGTGCTACCTTACCTGTAACTGTCTGTGTGTGTGTAGGTAAACCATAATGTACAGGTATTAATTTAAATATATTGTCTTCCCATCACTGGTGGAGATGGGGGTCAGGGTCCCTCCTGCATGGAAACTGGTGTCACTGTCTCTGCAGTCTCTGACAATGATGATAGGCATAGTGAAGCACAGGCAGGGTTTTCAGGGGCTGAATCTGTGCCATTGGTTGGCATCCCACTTTTGTCCACCCTATTCCAACACACAGTCACAATGTTCACACATACCCATCACCAGTGGCCATAGATGAGGGACAGTTGGCATGGAACAGGAAAGTGTGGTGACTATGGCAAGTGTATCTGTAGACAACAGTCATAGCTGGATAACAGGTGATATCCCACACAGGCGGATGGACAGGGATGCTCGTAGGAGGACTGCTGCCCATCATGCTCCTGCCACAAGTGCCACAGCAGGTGTCACCAAATGCATGTTTTGGACCATTCTTGGAGGCACAGGCACATATGGAATGTTACACCAGACAGACTCTCAGGGTCCAAATGGCAAATCTTCCTGCTATGCCTGACAACATCCGTGATCTTGCAGATGCCCACCATCATCATGCTGAGGTCATGGATAGACGGTTGGGTGAGATGGTGGCAGTCTTTGACCATTGGATGTCTGAGTTTGAGCATGTAGTGGGAGTTGGTCGTTGGCCACATGGACATAGGACAGCACCACAAACAGCTGAAGGTCTACATGGCTGTGCAGCATCTTGCTCCCGCTGTAGTGGCAGTACCAGCAGCATGACTACAGGGGAGTTGCTGTCCACACCATGATGCCACAGGCCATGGGAACATGGTCCTGGCTGGTCCCAACAGGGACACAGATCCAGCAGACAGCAGTCATCATCAAGGAGTAGTACTGCATCTGGTCTTGTGCCTGGTGGTGCCAGTGGAACCCCTGGTAGACCCAGTTCCCATGTCCATGGCCAGACCCAGTGAACTGTACACCCTGCCATGTACGGTCTGCAGCTGTCCAACATACCCCTGTATAGGGCAGCAACATGGCAGAACTGTGTGCATCCATACACACACACATCACCATCACAGCTAGGGCACATCCATACTTACCCACACCAATTCTGCATGGCCCATTTAATACACAACCCCCTAAACCACACACATGATGTCAACCATTTGGCTCAGCCTAGGCCTCTGGCAAACCCACAACACATTCTGTACATATGATGATACCTGTTCCACATCCCTGTCATCCATACCATCGATGCAGGGACATGCTAATATGGTTCTGATGCACAAGGTGAATTTAGTACAGTTTAGCAATGTAATGTTGTGTAAAGTGTTGTCAGCCAGCATGTTTAATGGTTACACAGAGTGTGTAGCTGTCCAGCCATGATGCATTATTGCTGTTATTAACATGGACTGAATGTGGCCTCCATAATTTATTCTGTTTATGTTCTAGGTTTCTGTGTGTCAGGAGGATGTACCCCTGCAGTCCTTTTCTACAAGTGGTATGGCAGTGTGGTAACACATTGACTCTGTAATATCCAGGGTACAGCTGTACACAATTAACAGATCTGTATAACAGTTATTGCATGTGCCACATGGCTGATAGGGCTGAGGGGTGTATACAGGTTACTGCATAGTGGCTGATGGCAGCAGCTCATATACAGTGGACATAGGGAAGTGTACTGGGTGGCACACACAAAAGGTTTGTGAATACCACACACACAGAGGGTATTGTGTTGATGCAACACACAGAGAATACTGTATATACACACACACACACACACACACACACACAGGATCACGATTGTCAGTGTTGGGTTTGAAACCCCACACATCTAGTTAGTCGTAGTACAGTGTTAGGTAGTTATCACGGGTAGGGGCATCGAGCTCATAGTGTGTTAAGTTTCCAAAATACATGTATAGTAATTAACAACACCTGTTCCTGTAAGGTATGGCAATGGGTGGTGTAGTTGATGTGACAGTTTTCATACTGCTGTCACATGAGTGTAGACACTACCAAACATTGCTGTACACACCAATGCACACATGTGTGCCAGTACTGTGAGTAGCAGCCCTGCCTCTCTAGCTGCTCATTCTATATAATTACATAGCTGTTGCACACAGCACAGGGCATATAGGTCTGCAGAGTGTGTACAGATAGATCTACAGTTGATGTAAAAAAACAGCCCTTTACAGTGGAACGTTGGACTTCTGCTGGGAGTAACATGGCCTAAAACTGTTAATCATGTCCACCCAATACATATATTCCTAACTCAGACGTGCTACCAGAATATTGGTCTTGTAAAAATACAGACACACACTTGCAAGCACTGACATTAGAACCCCTACCTATCTAGTTATTGCTATTAATGTATTCTGCTTAATTGCACATGCTACAGAGCCTGTAAGGTGATAATGGTTCCATAGCTCCTGTAATGTAGGCAACATCACCAGCCCTTGTAAAGTATGGCAATGTGCAGTGTGTGTGGAGAATAAACCCTCAAAATGCTGTATTCAACAAATAAGCACACTTTCAGAGACTCTCTCTCTCTCTCTCTCTCACACACACACACACACACACACACACACACACACATACACTAACATTTCCCAGGACTCAGGGTGGACCTCCCACCTATCTAGTCATTGTTAGTATTGTGTAATGCAGTTACTACAAGCTCCATGGAGCCTATAGGGTGAAGAGTGTCAAAAGGTGCCTTTACAGTGATTAACATCACCAGCCCTTGCAAAGTATGGCAGTGGGGGGTGGAGTGGGTGAGAAGGGCCACAAAGTAATGTCATCCATAGGTTTACATGCTCATAAACACTTGTATACACACTAATGCACACACACACATTTGCCAGTGATGAGTGTCATAGGTTCATGTATTCATAGGTATGTACCAGGCTAATGGCCATGGAACCATTGCAAGCTTAGCCTATGGGAGTACCCTGGCATCATGCCACATGACATTTGTCAGCAGTGCAGCTATTAACTACTGCCACTTGAGTGATCCCCAACGTGACGGTTAAATTCACCATCCACACATTTGGATTTTATTTGTGGGCCAGTGCGTTGCTCTTATTAACATGTATGCAATGTATATCACATAACATGGACAGTGTCTGGCTTATGGACCTGTCCCCAAGCATGTTCTTTTGAATGTGGTAATGTGGTTGACATATCCATGGCATGTGGTGTGTACAGATTGGGGTTTCCTAGCTGTGGCATTTGTGCCATGCTCACAGGCCCAGAGTGACTCAGAGGAGGAACCACCTGAGCCTGCTCCTGTAGGCAGACAGAGGCATGCCCAGTATGCCCTGGTCTTGGAAAAGAGGTAATGCATAGCACACACAATGACACATTAGGGACCCAAGGACTGATACCTCTCTCCAACTCGCACATACAGTAAAATGGATGCCAAACATGATACTACCTGTGCCATACCATGTATAGGGAGTGTACTACGTGCATACTGACAGACATACTCATATGTACTGACATAGTCAGCCCTCCAGCACCATCCCAGTACTGACCCAGCCACAAGGTAAGTCACTCTTCAGATCAATTGTGGAATGGAGTAGTATGTTCGGATATATATATGTGTGGTAGGTATCAAAGCATGCAAGGGAATAGGTTGTCTGAAATGAGAAGCATCAGGCAGATGACAACTGTATGGGGACAGCATGAAAACCCATAACAAATACTGGTGGAAACATACTTGCCACTACCTCACAAGGTTACAACCCCACCCCCAGTACATGTGACAGCAGAAATAACTGTGGGTGTGCAGAGGTCACACACATGGAGTTAAATGACAGTTCACATACCCACCACTGGCCACACCCAGCAGGACAGGTGTAGATGACCATAACATGGCTGGGCTAAGGACCTCAAATGGTGGCAATGGTCAGCAGCACCATACACATGTGTACACATATACCACCACAGGTCTGGAAGATGCATGTATGTTCCAAAGACTAGGAAGTCAGAAACTGAAATCCATGCCATGACAAACGTATACTCCAATGATACCCCCCTTCTGCAAAATAGGTCACAATACAATATGAAATGTAATCAAACATAGGAAAGTGAAATACTAGCATAGTGATTGCAAGTGTTGAAAGACCACAGGTGTAACCCCCCCAAAATCCCATCTGTAAATGCAGGGACATGTCAGTTTATGGAGTAATATCACAGGAGCACAGACAGCCACAGCTGCCCCAGTCAACAATATAGATTGTTGCAAGTGTACAATATGCAGGGGTCACTATAGTATGTTTGTGTTGTGCTTGCTATTGTCTGAAAGTGTTCAGCATGTAGGGCTGGATAGGTGTGTGTCAGTGGCTTAGGTAAAGGCAAAGGCCCATGGCACACCCATACTGACAATGCATGGAATGTCCCTGCATCAGAATGAACACCAAAACACAGTAGACAGTTAACAACTACAAGACCATGCTGATAAATGACAGTAGCATGCCTCCCCATGTGCTACTGCAATAAGTGTGGACCAAGCCATAATGACTGCCAGGATAAATAGCCAAATATAGGGGATACATCTGAGATAGCATCTCATAATGTTCAGAAGAGGAGGGGATAAGAAGGGGGGTGTAGAAGCATGGATGCCATGTGGAGTGTGCGAAGTCTGAAACTCCAGTGTCTGCACATACTAACCACTGGCTGCAAACCCATGGATGAATAGGCACATATCAGATTGTAAACCACACTTTGAAGGGAAACAGAACAGATATACAAAGTCTGATACTGGATAATATGTTGAAACTGTACAGCTGAGAGGTAATGCCCTGCCAGCATATGGGCAGTCTGTAAAATGTAAAATAGCACAAGAAGGGGATCCAAACCCACACTACTACCAAGGAGCTGGACAGGTTACACAGACCTAGTAGTCTAGTGTCTGTAGCTACCCCTACACCATGGCAGGACTGTGCAAGAATGTCTGGCCTGTGACTTACGATGTTGAACCCACATTCATTCAATGAATAGATCTGTGGAAATACATGTGACCAAACATATGGGTATCTGTCAGTAGCTGATGACTTTATACACCACACTGTAAAACAGGACATATGTTGGCTAGGCTATGATACAACCAAACATATGTTACAAAAGCATCACAGACAGCAGTAGATACAGTATTTCCCCATGTGTGCCCCATTCTGTCCCTATTTTGGCAAGCTCTCCACACAGATCTTGCAGAAACATGTTTATAGGTGTAGCTGGAGCACACAAAACCCAGGAAAGGAGTCCACCCGACCTGGAATGGATACACACACTCAGTAGAAAGGACATACTGAGCATGCTCACACACACACAGAATTGTACACCACTAATTCCATACACACTCACATTTGATAGGGATACACACACACATATCTAAGTCCAACATTCTGTAATGTGTGAAACACACACACACACACACACACACACACACACACACACACACACATGGGGAAGAGACAGACAGACAGTGACTGACTAGAAACTAGTATGAGGCCTTTCACACACAGTACACACCCTACAGCCCCACAATAAGAGAGAAGCAGATGTCAGTCACCTTGAAAGATCACACTTGTGAACTTGCAGTCCTGTAATCATCATGGTGCTGGCAATAACTGCAGAATACTGGAGTGTAGTAAGCTCGTTAGGTAGGAGTTTAAATTCCAGCCCTGGCAACTGTGTGTGTGTGTGTGTGTGTGTGTGTGTGTGTGTGTGTGTGTGTATACATATATATGTATATATATATATATATATATATATATATATATATATATATATATATATATAAATATATATCTGTGCATAGAGTGATACTTTTGAGATGAGTCACATGCAGTACACCAGCCCGTGGCCTACTTTACCAGTCCTGCAGATGTCAGTCACCTTGAAAGATCACACTTGTGAGCTTTCAGTCCTGTAATCGTTGTTGTGCTTGCAATAACTGTGTAATACTGTAATGTAGTAAAAGTAAACTAGTTAGGTAGGAGTTTGAATCCCAGTCCTAGCAACTGTGTGTTGGTGAGTGTGTGTGTGTGTGTGTGTGAGTAGGGTAATACTTTTGAAGCCAGTCACACTCAGTACACTCATTGCCCTACTTTGCCAGTCCTGCAGAGATCATGAACCTAAGAAGTATCTGTTGACAAACATAAACCATGTAAGCTGAGTGGTGCATGTGTTAAATGCATAATGCAGCAGTTTGAAACCATATGTAGCTGGAGGTTCAAACCTCCTTCATGACAAATCAAACTGTGTTTTCAGGTTGTTATTTTGTGGAATCTATCAGCAAGTACATCACCTAATGACATAATTTGCAAAGCCTGCTGCTGTCCCTCACCTTAGATATACCTTCTGTCAAGCTTCACCTTCCTGTCCCATGTCGCCACCTGACAACTCCTCTGTGGCCACTGGTGATGAGGTATGTGTGGGCATTCCAACTGTGTGCAGGGATGGGGTGAAAACAGTGGGTTGGGTGTCAATGTCACAGATTCAGCCCCTGACAACCCTGCCTATGCCTCAATCTGCATCTCATCATTGTCAGAGTCTGCAGAGACACTGACATCAGATTCCCTGTGTGAGGGACCCTGGACCTCTTCAACACCTGTGAGTGGCAGACAGTAATTGCACATTACTACCTGTACATTATGGTGTACTTGTACACACATACACACTTACAGGTGAGGTGTTCCAAACATATAACCCAGACCTCACTACCCGACAAGTGACATACATGACATATGGCACTCAAAATCAGTCAGTTCAGCCATTCTGTATACTGCTTACAAACTACACATGTGGTATGCACAACTCATGTTAGTAGGTGATGGCCCTTCCCCTGGGACACAATGCACCCATGCACACATTACCGTTGTGTACCTGTACAGCACACTGGCATGCATTGTACACCATACCTCACAACTATAACAATCATAGATGAATGTATTAGATGTGTACCAGTTATGTCTGCTCTGTACTTCTCAACCTGTATGTGTTTGTGTATGACACATGCCATATGATGATGGATGTCGATGTATGACAGGCATTTTATGTGTAGATCTCTTCAGCATCAATTGATGTATGTGCAAGAACATCTGTGTACACTGACGACCTTCAAAGTCCCATGTGGATTTCTGGGATGTACACACCCCTGGTGACATGGCAGCCTCTGCTATGATATGCAATGGGGCCACATGACTGCAGTCAGACACATTACACACACCTGATGTGTGACATATGACCTATGCAATACAATCCTGAGTCTAATGACTGTCACCCATGGAGATGCTGACTGAGATGTATACCATATTGGGGGTACATAAAGGTGCAAACCCTTACACCAATGGTTTGTTGAAGCACTTGCAGAATGACATAAAGCAGTCAGTATTCCAGGAAGGGCCACACTACCATGGCACATCCTTGACTTTGCATTAGTAAGTCCACCTTCCCTACAAAGGTACTACAACTATGCCAGATTGCAAGACCAGCTCGTGCACAGCCCATGGATATCACACAGGGACCTCAGCATGGCTGCGGAGTGTGTGATATGTGTGGGCCAATTCATAACACTGACACCAGCGACCTTCAGTTTGGCGATGTTTGATCTGATGTGATGTGAGCTGCTGCTTTTGCACCACATGTATCTGTAGGCATACTGTCTGTAGGTGTGAGCCTTGCTGTCATAACACCATTACACATTGCAAAACATGCCTTTGGAAGACGTGAGGTCATGCCTTTACTACCTGTACAGAGGCCTGGATGATGTTCCTTGTGGGATACATCTACCATCTACTTACCCTAACCCATAGGGCACAGTTATGCAGCTGACAGGTGGCTGTTGACACAGGTAATACACTGGCAGGGCTTGCTAGACATTTGTGCAACCGGCTCAGTGTTGCTACATGTGTCTGTCTAGCCCCCCTCACTGGTTTGCACTATGGTGTGTCATCTTAATTGGATAGCCATCTGTGTCTGGTCAACATCACTGTCATTGCATATTTATTTCACCTCTGGAGGACTGTGTGCACTGTTTGCCATGGAATATACAATGGTGAGGTAATGTTAATTCACCCTACTCCTGACTACTCACTTTCAGATATGGGAACCATGTCATGGCTTGTAAGGTGTCTGCAAGCCATGGCTGCCTGGGCTGCAGGCAGCCAGCCGATTGTCATGGACATATGTCTCAGAGAGCACACCACAACATGGTGTGAGAGTGGTCTGTACATACTAGCAGGTGTGTACTGCAGGAGAGTGAATGCTGTTAGTACATCTCAGGGTGCATCCACAATATGTTCATTGGAGTGTGTGCACAAATGTGCTACTAGTGTCTTGTAATGTTTGTAAACACCCATATATGTTGTGCTAACATAGTACTCCACTTTTTACAGTACTTGCACATGTTTAGTGGTCATGACGGGTTGTTCAAGGTGTGGAATGTGTTATTGTGCTATGTCCTTGTATATATCAGGAACAGTTGACACCATTAAAGGTGTGTGTACACTGTTGTGTCAACTGTATGAGGGTTATGTTTTGGACATGTTCCTACTGTAGTCCAGTTGTCCCAAAATATGCCTTGTCTTTGTCCACACATCTTGCACTGACAGCTTCTTAGCTAGACTGCAGGACTCCTACCTACCCTTCCCATGGTGAACACTGGGATGCTGTGCAGTTAAACCCGACAAAAGTGGCCATGTACCTCATGCATTATAGGTAGGGGTGATAAATGTGTACTAGGCATTCAGCATGGCTTCCACATGGCTGGTGCATTGGCAGACATTAACAACATAAGTGCAAACTCACCAGCCACTGGCTGCTGCCCCAGTTGTATATGTGAGGGACCTACATAGTTGTGGGAGAGAGGTAAGTTCATTAGCCACTCGTATGCCATTCCTACATGGTGGAAGTGGTATTCCAGAACATTAACAGAAAAAACAGCACTACTATAGCATATGCAAGACAAAACCAAAGATGTGCACATCTGTGCATTACTAAACTTCAGCTACAGACTGTCTTCTCTGATATATGTATGCAGATAAGCTAATGGTAGAACAGTCTTCTAGTTATGTACACTGTGACCTTACCTGTACACTCCTCAGGCATTGGTTGGGTGCCATCCACCTTGACAATGCTCGGTTCTTCATGGTGGGTGTGGCGAGCGGGTGCACCTAGGCTGGCAAGGAGCTGTTCGGTTGGTGTAAGTGGGGGCTGGATGGCTTCACCCCACTCCTGTGGCATGCCGCTCACATGCTACTGCAGTGGCTCTGACAGGCATTTCTGAGGATGTCACTTGCATGGCGGCGGACTTGCTCATACTGCCAGTTCTGGTGTACAGCATCATTGACCTTCTGCACAGCATCTTCCCAGAGGAAAGTACGCTCATGCATGGTGTCATTGCCATGGCTATACAGGATGTCATAGTGGTGAATGAGGTACTGTATTATGACATCATTTTCCAGTGATGCAAATGCAGCCTGCCTTACTCTTGACATGGTATCTGGAAAACATAAACAGAAGGAAAGGTTATATGACCTCATACATCTGTCTATTTTCCCATCAGCCTGTAACCCATGGTATCACTTTAGTGCTTGGCACTTTAGTAGTTGACAAATGTAATGCCAATATTGCTATCATAATACTGTACATGCACCACACATTTTAATACAAGTGCACACTAGCCTTTGACAACACTGTGGTAACCAGAAGTTGTCCAACAGTCATGACTACACTATTAGGTTATGTTGTCATTGCTGGAAGACTTGCCAGAGGTTTGGGCAACACTGGACACAAATGTGTCTCACTACAGATATCGGTCACAAATGTGGTTATTGTCCAGAAGAACACTGTACATTTGTATGTGATTAATTTATGGTATCACAAGCAATTTGGCACACATGTCCGGAACAGTAATGTCCTATGCACATGGCCTATATATACCTGTTAGTCTTCCAAGACTAACATATGTCATATGCATATTCACAGGTGTCATATGGATATGGACAACATCCCATTATGTGGCCTAGCAGTGGCACAGTCACAACTGCTTGACAGACACTGTAGTGGTTGCCAATTGTGAGCTGTCCTTTCCCAGGGTGAATCAGGCTCCTATGCTGTGATACCACCTCTACAACCCTTCAAGCATCATATGTGGACAAAGGCTAACATGATGGGGTGGTACATAGGAACATATCTTACATAGTCCTTTCACAGTTTTAGGATGTATTTAGCATAGTGACAGTTGCATTACTGTGACTGTTCTGCAGGATGTGTACTATTACAGTCAGTTGTTTGGCATTACTGTATGACTTCACTACTAAGCTATCTATCAGACAGGTAGGGATGATGACAACAGGTGCACACAACAGTCTACTTTCACATTATTGGCATTCTTTGTGGATTTGTACAGTTGACAGGTATGGCTGTGATGTCTCCCACTACAGACAGAGCCAGAGGCTATGGCCATAGCAGTTGTACAGCAAGTTTCCCTGGGACACATACATTTGTCATAATCCGCTATCTCATTATTACAGATTGATTACTACATTAAATCACATGCTGAAATGTTTCAAATACCTGTTTATGCAATGGTTTGGTTTGTCTGTTGAATCATGGTC